>NC_084611.1:57444278-57744278 GCF_033978795.1 Nerophis ophidion | reverse complement strand
ACGTGCAGTGATTTCTCCAGATTCTCTGAACCTTTTGATGATTTTGCGGACCGTAGATGGTAAAATCCCTAAATTTCATGAAATAGCTTGTTGAGAAATGTTGTTCTAAAACTGTTGGACAATTTGCTTACAAAGTGGTGACCCTCGCCCCATCTTTGTTTGTGAATTACCTAGCATTTCATGGAAGCTGCTTTCCATGGCACCCACCTGTTCCCAATTAGCCTGCACACCTGTGGGATGTTCCAAATAAGTGTTTGGTGAGCATATCTCAACTTCATCAGTATTTATTGCCACATTTCCCAACTTCTTTGTCACGTGTTGCTGGCATCAAATTCTAAAGTTAATTATTATTTGCAAAAAAAAAAAAATGTATCAGTTTGAACATCAAATATGTTGTCTTTGTAGGATATTCAACTGAATATGTGTTGAAAGGGATTTGCAAATCATCGTATTCCGTTCATATTTACATCCAAAACAATTTCCCAACTCATATGGAAACGGGGTTTGTATATCAATTACCAATGCATAATAGTGGAAAACATGTGTTCTAATATAAAAGAAAGAAAAGATAAATGGGGAATTCTGAGTTTTTTAACTATCATTTACTTAATATGCCTGATATTCGGCAATATTAATTTCAGTACATAATAGTAATTACATAGAGTATGTATTTTATCATCCCTTACATCGTTATTGTTGCATTATGCTGTAGACAGGTTTTATACTCATAATATTCAGTTCTGTGCTCGTAGCACACCTATATTTCCTATATATTTTTCTATATGTGCTTTAGTCTTCTTTTTTAATCTTTTAATTTAGGTACTTTCTTTCAGTTCATCATCCATAATGTTCCACAAGTTAACTCCTTTCACTGAAATACACATGCATTTTTGAGTAGTCCTTATTTGTGTTTTTTGGAAAAATGCACAACCTCTTAAACTGCGTTTACTTTCTCTTGGTTTGAACATTTCCTGGATACAGTTTGGAAGCATGTGATTGTGTGCCTTAGACAAGACAACCTCTCTGTTTACCTCAACCAGGTCGGGAAATTTTTAAGTATTGAGTTTGTTGAAAAAGGGATTAGTTGGTGCGTTATAGTCTGCTTGGTTGTTTTTTTTGGAGCAAAATTATGCTATTAATATTTGATATGTAGTTCCCCCATATTTCTACACAGTAGCTTAAATGTGGAAGCACGAGAGAAGTGTATCATATGAACTTTGACATCTGTGCTAAATATGTTTTCATTTTATACAGTACAACAATATGCAATTTCCAATTTAATTTTTCCTATACTCGTTCTATTTTGGTTTAATTTATTTGGATTTTAATCTGTGTATTATTTTTTTTTAATTTTCAAAGGGGATATAATTTGTTTTACTTAACAGGTAAATTGAGTGATAATTTGTTGATATCAAACCATGTTTTCAGTGTTCTGAGCTCATGTTCCACTGTATCCAGGAGATGATCCAGGTTATCTCATGAGCAGTAAAGACTGGTGTCGTCTGCAAGCAATATACACTTTATATTTTTTACACGATAGGTTGATTGGCAACACTAAATTGGCCCTAGTGTGTGAATGTGAGTGTGAATGTTGTCTGTCTATCTGTGTTGGCCCTGCGATGAGGTGGCGACTTGTCTAGGGTGTACCCCACCTTCCGCCCAATTGTAGCTGAGATAGGCACCAGCGTCCCCTATGACCCCAAAGGGAATAAACGGTATAAAATGGATGGATGGATGGATGGAACAATTTTGGCTAGAGATGGCCGATAATGGCTTTTTTGCCAATATCCGATATTGTCCAACTCTTAATTACCGATTCCGATATCAACCGATACGGATATATACGGTCGTGGAATTAACACATTATTATGCCAAATCTTTTTGTGATGCCCTGCTGGATGCATTAAACAATATAACAAGGTTTTCCAAAATAAGAGAAGACCTTCAACTAAAATTTGGAAAATCATGCCTCAAAACCGCGGCTTGGAATTTGGGATATGCTCTCCCTGAGATAATCCTGATGCCCACTACAACTACACATATAAATACTATACTTTGACTTTTACAAAGTCTAAGTCTAAGAGAGTGCATTATTCCTTTATTTTTAAACATGCCTCAAAACAACAGCTACAAAAACAATGAAGGCACACAGCTTCAGTCAAGACTGTACTAGAGTAATAAAGTAAACAATAACATAGTCCTCATTTAGTGCAAGACTGCCTGGCATACTGTGTAACAGGGAATTATAAACTGGTCTTAATCTGCCCTGCTATAACATATTTGTATGAGTATCACAAATGTGCGTGAATGTGAGTGTGAATGTTGTCTGTCTATCTGTGTTGGCCCTGCGATGAGGTGGCGACTTGTCCAGGGTGTACCCCGCCTTCCGCCCGATTGTAGCTGAGATAGGCGCCAGCGCCCCCCGCGACCCCAAAAGGGAATAAGCGGTAGAAAATGGATGGATGGATCACAAATGTGCTGCAAGCTGGTGGTGAGTGCTTGAAGTGGCCCACCAGTCAGCCAGAGCTTCTGAAATTCTGCGTTGAGACAGGGCAGCTCCGTTCACTGCAAGCTGCAAAGTGTGCGCCATGCAGGGCAGACGAGCCACACCAAACTCCACTGTAGTTTTTGCCATACTGTTGGCGTTGTCCCTGACCACAACGTGAACTTTCGCCCCGGGGTGGTTTTTGTTGTATTTTTGTTTTTTCTCGGCGGAGTCTTTAAGCGACAACTGTGTGGTACTACTATTTTTCTGAGTTTGCTTTCCATCTTCCGCTTGTATTCATGGTGTATCTCCTTATAATTATGATTGCTCGTATTAAAGGAAGACGTCTTGGTTCCTCCTCGCATAACCAGCTTTTTGCAGTCATCGCAAATTGCCAGTTTTTTATTCGTCGGACACACTTTAAAATAATCCCAAACCATAAACATGGTGTCGTTAGTCAGTCATCGAGCTCGCTCGCTTGTTAGCCACGCCTACAGCACCGGCAACAACATTCTTCCTGTTGTTATGCTGCACTCGCGGCGTTTGATGAGGTCATCAAGCGTCGCCAGTAAGCCTCTCATGCTGCAGTCTTCAACTCCTGTGTTGTGTGTGGGGGAGGGTGGAGAAGGGAGGGCCTGCTGACTGGGAATTGTTGCGTTTTGGACCCGTTCTTCCTTCGGTCAACGCCCCCAGATTGTTTGATGACACATAAGATGGTTTTAAATCAATCAGAGACAGAGGTTGCTCATTTTTCTATTTAATAACCAAAGGGCTTTGGGAGATCAATCTAGATACATTTCAAAGCTCGGTCCCAATTGATCTAATCCTAAAATGGCAGTTTCTCCCTCCTCACTCACTCTCACCCGCCCCTCTTCTTCTCCTCCCTACCTTGGACAGTTGAGATAACAGATTGTTATGTCTTCATTCACACATTCCAAATTCAAGGTCTATGTAAAAAGGCTCACACTTTAGCTGTTCTAAAATCTGACTAGGAAATAAAAAGACAACCACATCAAACAGTCCCCCTTCAGATCTTCTATAAAAGATCTCTCAACACAACTACAATACTTCTAAAGCACCTACCTCACACTGAAGTTTTAGCAAGCTCGCACTAAAATAAAATAATAGTTATAATTGGCAGTTAGATAGAGGGAGGGGGTCGACGTCAAAGTCATCAGGGTTAGTTAGAAAGGGAAACTAACAATTCTCGAAAGTCATCACTTTGCTTCACTCCCTTCAAAGACACAGCAAACCCAGAAACAGGGTGGGGTTGACCTTCTACGGCTCTAACAATGATGCGGGTGCAAAGAGACTTAGCACATGGGGCGATGAAGCAACCGCATGAGGCTAGAGTGGCCACGAAAACAGCAAGGGAGACCAGGACAGACTTAATTAGGTCAGTCCACCTGCCAAAGGTGCCGTGAAGCCAATCTTTGAAGGGGTCAGAGACTCCGGACACTTCAGTAAGTTCCCTAGACAGGGATTGGAGGCCCTCTAATGCCCTCTGAACCGAGCCATCGGGGGCGGTATTATTTGGAATGAAGGTACAGCATTGGTCACCAAATATTGCACACACACCTTCTTCCTTGGCTAGGATGCAGTCAAGGGCTATGCGGTTCTGAATGGCCATGAGGGAGGTAGGGGCAAGTTGCTCAGCAAGTTCCTCAACAGCGTCCAGAGTCAGGTTGGTCAGTCTTAAAAGATTATAAAAAACATAGTTAATGCGTTCTATGTTTTTAGTGGCAGTCACAGGGAAAATAGCACCAATGATAGGAAGGTTCTCGAAACCTGCACAGGATTCACACCACAATTTATGTTGCCCGGGGACCCCCCTTGGTTGCCCTATTGCATCAAAGTAAACACCATCCGGGTTTTTCATCAAATCAAAGGAGCCCCTTACACTCCTCCTAGATAGAACATGATGGCGTAGGCAGGAAGTTAAAGAGGCCGATGAAACAGGATAGATTAGATTAGATAGTACTTTATTTATTCCGTCAGGAGAGTTCCTTCAGGAAAATTACAATTTTCAGCACAATCACATTCAAGATCAGAGAAACATTAAAGGGAGACAGAACAGGATCGCTGACGGGTCTGCCGGCTTCCAGCGCCCCTTACAAAAAAAAGATGAGATACAGGTAAACAAGGGGGGGAGAAAAAAAATAGAAGATTAAAATAAAATTAAAACAAATCGTTACAGGAGTTACAGGGGGTGTTAATTTGGTACCCACTAGGGTGAGTGGGGTCACCAGTCTAACCATAGCACAATGCCCAACGGCTGACGTCGGGATTCAAATGTACAATCTGTGTTCCCCACAATACCAGAATATGTTAGCCCTTGCGCAAGGGCCTATCTATCAGTGTGGTGCACCAGGAAGGGTCAATGTCACCCAATTTGTTGGGAGCCGAAGAGGGTCCTGTGAATTGAAAACACGTGTAATTCATTTTTTTTTGGGCCACAATGGGAAGAAGTCTGATGAAATTGTCAACAGGAGGGTACACACTAGCCAACAAATTGCACCCTGGCGGCGTGGTTTCAGAAAACAAGGAGATAAGCCAGTTTGAGCCATTTGTGTCAGTCAACTTAAAAGGGGCGGGGTAAGTGTGGGGAAAAGGACTTTTAGCGGAACAAGCAACACAATCACCCATACTTTTGCGCCCTCTCGAGGACATTAATTTTGATAATCCCTTTAGATTCTTTACCAGTCAGGTCAACCCCTAAAACAACATAAAACGGACTGGGCCAATTGGGCATGACACCCACGTTGGCATTTGTAAGGGCGATGGGGTTCTGGGAACGATCAAAGTTCCTCTGGAAGGTCATCCCTTCCCGTGTAGTTTTGATGTAATACTGGGGCCAGTGGGATTCCAATGCCCTGTGTAGTGGGTTACCTGCTTTCACCAGGGTCACCACACCCTAGAGTATGTATCCTGCTTCCGACACCAATAGTTCAGAGTTGCGTCATATCAAAAATAGAGGTTACTACCACGGTAATAGCTACTATGTCCCTCGCTATCAATCACACTGCACAGATCAAAAAAAAAAGTCTTGCTGTCCCCCTTGATCAAGAATATTTCAAGTCCTCCTTATGTTTTAAGACACTTGTCAGTCACTGTCGTCAGGAAGGGAGGACTGAGGCACAAGGACATTAGAACAAGCCTAAGTACCAATCTGTCAGGGAATACTGCTGGGTGTAACATCCTACCTTTCGTCTATCAAAATCAGATTAATTTAGGTAACTAAACGGGGATAAACATCAAACGTTTCACTTATTGTAGCGACACCAATAGTTATGCTGAAAACAAGTAAGAGAAGTTATATAACATCGAGTAAATAGGTTGATCTCAAGTAATGATAGCTTTGGATATATGAAACAGCAGTTGAGTAGGTCTGGTAGATCTACACGACGGTAGACAGCAGCTCAACGTGGGGAGATCTCTCTCGGCGTCGTCTTCTGGGTTGTGAGGCTATGTGTATAAGTTCTGCAAGGGGACCGAGTGGGGCCGGTGATGTGGCGATGGCGGCAGTGACATCTGCCAGCCGAAGGGAGTGAGACGTCAGTTCCACGACCTCAAAGGGACCGGTCCACCTGGGCTCCATCCGCTTGCGGTTAATGACCTTGACCCTGTCGACCGGCGGAAGGGAATTTGGTGTGGTGGGCTGTCATCCTCAAATCTGCACAGAGGAACTGGCACATAATTCTGAATTTGCTCAACTTACAAGTTTGGTTTTACGCTGATTCCTCCTTCCAGGGGGCGGCTGGACCTGGGAAGGGCTGATCTGTGTGCATTTCATAGGGTGAAAGACCAGTTTTGTTCATGGACATTCGAGTGGTCATTAAAGCCAATGGTACTGCGCCAACCCACTTCAATTTGGTCTGTACTCAGATTTTAGCCAATTTGTTTTAATTCTTGTTCATTCTCTCGACCTTACCTAAAAAGGGGATGGTACACCGAACAAAACCTGTGTTTTAGTCCGAGATCCTTTTTGACCAAGGCTAAGTGAGCATTTTTAAAATGGGTGCCGTAATCTGACCTAATCTTTTTGGGGTCACAATGTCGGGCTATTAGGTCATTAACAAGCCTTTTTATTACTGATTTTGCATCCTCTTTTTGGGTTGTGGTTGTTTCCGGCCAACCACTGTAATTGTCTACGCAAGTCAGCAAGTACCTTTTCCCTTGTACCTGATTGATCATATCAATGAAATTACAAACTTTACCCAGATGTTACCTCACCTCCTCCATATTCCAGATTAATCTACTAAACCACTATCGATGTGCAACATCGTATTTTCAAATTAAATTTAGTTACATCTTTTTACCCACTGAAAAAAAGTTACAACTACTCCACTTCTCCCTTACCTCGCCCTGACAGCAGTCTTGCCTACATCCAATCATGGCACCTTTTACATTTCTGTTGTGACCACCAAGAGAGTAACCATTGGGAAACTTAGCCACCCTGCTAACCTAAACAATCTCATTACCATCTTCTCCTAATCAAAGCCAACATCAAAGCTTGTCAATAACTTCATCAGTATGGGTTTGTTGAATGTCAGGTCTCTAAATAACAAATACTTTTTAGTCAATGATTTTATTACCTCATTCTCAATTTGACTTTGTTTTTAACTGAAAAATGTTAAAACTATGGAAATTGTCAGAGTCGGATGATTGTCGATTTTTTTTTTATAACGAGTCTGACTCCACCCTCAACTCCTCCCCCTTCTGTTTCTGAAGAAGGGACATCAAAGGTGTTTGTAATACTTTTCCTTTCAGAAACATCTAAGAAAAAGTTTAGCTGATAGTCAAGTAAATTATTCAACCTGGTGAAGGCGACAAAATATGCTTATATTTATATTGACACAAATGCTAGAAAAACACCAACCTTATGGCGGATGCTTTTGCAATAGTAATTTGACATTCTACCACACATGGTGGCCGCATCAATTCGTTAAGTAAAGCTCATGTTGTAGAAAGTTGAATGATGCGGACACGTTTGTTACCGAATACTTTCTGTTAGACTTCTGTCTTGACTACTTTGTGCATTTAATAAGCAACTATAATTATTTGATATGCTTAAATGTCATGTGTAGTTTTAGCTCAGCTGTTGTGTAGCTGCTAGCTCCTTGTAGCCTACAGCCGCAGTGTCCAAAGTGCAGCCCATAGCTATGTGTTTAACAGACAACTGAAACAATTAATAATGTGGTATTTGTGTGGTTTCATCATTGGATCTAAGTCTTTAGTTTCCGTAGGGGGGGACAGAGAGCAAGGGAACAATGTGGGACTGCATTGGTGTCCATCTTATACAATGCTAGTTGTTGCACAGATATGTCAATGTGAGTAGCCACACCTTGAGTTCCAACATATATGTATATATATATAAAAAGGAATCAAAGGCCTCCTGGTATGAGTCGTCTATTTGTGATCATAACAAATGGCGGGTCGGGTGGTGGTGCACACAGACACAGCTCAGTCAGCCAGGGTTTTCACTGATAGAACAGTTGCAGCAGGAGTTGAGGTACTCAGTAGGCGCCAGCCATGTTTGGTGCTCCAGGCTGTGGTATGAGCCCATGCTCATGGAGGTGCCTTGATAGTGGTGCCGCAGCTTGGTGGTTGTACCGTCAGGTAACACCAGAAAGGTCCCTTCTGTGCGATATTAAATGTCAGGGCACAGTTTGTAAAGCAGGTCATTACCAAGCAGGCACGGTGTGTTCAGGTCGACCACAAAGGGGTGCTTCAGTGTGTGTCCAGCAATTTGAACCGGAAGCGGTTTGGTGACAGGTAACCTTCTTGTGACCTCAGCGAAGCCTTTGACCTTCAAAAGGGAAGCACACAGTTTCTTTGGTATCTTTGCATTCAGAGATGAGTGGGTGGCACCCGTGTCAATCACGAACTGATAACATTGTCCATTGACACTTTTGTCCAGCATGGGGCCTGTCTGCATTTCCTGCTGGGGCTTCTGTTGTGTGCGCCCTCTGCCACGCCTCCGCGTTTGCCTGGCGGCATGACGGGACCTTTCCTGTTCGGAAATGTTGGGACAGTCTTGTATCCAGTGACCAGGTTGGTAACAGGCGAAACAGTTTCCACCCCGGATTGACCTTGAGTCCATCTGTCTGGTCTCACATCTGTTGCGGAATCTTTTCTCCGCCTGCTGGAACTCAAAAGGAAGGTCACCCACTGCTGAATATACTTTAGCTGATTTTTGTCCTTTCGGTTCTTTTGACATTTTTTTTCTACAGTGATTTGAAAATTAAGGAGTCGTTTCCTTGTTACTCTGTCATCCGTCTTATCATCGTCATCCTGCTTCGCCCAATTATGCATATCACGTTTTAAAACCACATCATTAATTGTCCCAATAAACGTTAATCAATACCCCTATTTCAACGATTTATACACATTCCTTTATGTATATTTAAGTAGCTTTCCTAAATCAACTAAAGATTATCTAAGAATCCTTTGAACTGCACACACTTTGGCTTATCTATAAGTTATTGAGTCTATTGTTAGTGTCTATCAGTTAGTTAGTTGTGCATTCTGACTTCCTGTCGTGTGTGATATTCTACAAAATAAGAGCATGTGTTTATTTTCATTCGTCTAAAACTATCAATGTGACACACACACACACACACCTATTTGTGTGCGCGAACGCACATTCCAAGAGATAAGGCGGAACACGATCAAAGATGCCCTTGTTTCTAAGACAACTCTTATCTCACGGCTCACCCAGAAGCGCAGCTGTATCATATCAACCCTTAGTAACTGCAAACAACATTTACCATTCACTCTGACCTTCACAAACTGGCCCTATGTAAGTGAAGTCACTGGGCCTCCCTGCTTCGGTTGCTGCCCCCGCGACCCGACCTCCGATAAGCGGAGGAAGATAATTAAATAGATGGATCACTCACTCATACGATTTCTGAACTAAGTATTATAAAAACAACTATAAAACACAAATGTATTTAAGTTTTAGGAGTTAACAACCAGCCATACAAACAAACAAATGCAGTGAACCCCCAACAGCATACGCTGACACACGAACACCATCAATACCTTCATCTGTCACATTCTCTTCCTTACTTCGACGGGCTCTTTCATTTTCAAACCACATCCTGTATCCATCTCTTCCTTACTCTTCAGACTGTTTCTATTTCTACTCTTCTCTCCTAGAAACCATTTACGTAAGGTTTTCACCATCCATTCTCTTCACCTTCAAACCTCTCTTGCTCTCTTTCTACGTTCCACTTTACCATAAAACTTCGACTTACTTTTTTTAATTTACCAAACGTTTGAGTTCACTACTTTACGAGTGTTGTAAACACCCTCTTACCCCTTTCAAGAAACGTTCTTTTTTATTTTCTCTTTTTTCTTCTTTTTTTTAATTTTTTTTTATTGTCGACAACAGTACATTCAATTTTTCATCAAGCGGTAACGATTGATCACATTTTCCCAGCCGCCATTACGTTCCTCTCTGTCACACTCCTTTGCCATTGTGTCTTTTTCCTTAGTTTTAACGCACACCTTAGTGCCGCAGGGATTTCTCAACCGGGAACTTTATTGTACTCTTTACAAATGGCCTCCAACCTCGGAATTTGTCATGTGGCATAGAAGGGCCTCCACCCTTACGGTCCGTATTTTCCGTGCACACGTTAGTGTCACTTGGATCTTGCAACCGGGAACTTTATTGTACTCTTTACGAATGGCCTCCAACCTCGGAATTTCCGTGCACGCGTTAATGTCACTTGAATCTCACAACCGGGGAGTATTTACTATCCACACAACGGTTATCCATCCCGTTACTCTTTTAGGGGAGACCAATTCCCCAGGGCGAGCCACACCCGACTATTTGCCTACTCGTCAGTGAAGCAGCCCGTCACGGTAATCTAGACACAATGCCTTGAGTTGACCACTTATTTTCAACTATTATGTAATGGCGGACAAGGCAATAATGCAACCAACCTATCAAAATCAGCACCCCGTCTCTGTGGTATATAACAGTGTTTGACTTACAAGACTTTTGGACAGACTCCTAATGCAGATTTTAGAAAAAGGCACTGCTTACCTTGATGTTGGCCAAGTGAGTCTGTCCGTAAGTTTGCAAGAGCAGTCCATTTTTCAGCGTGTCATCCCGGACGAGCCCCCAAATTGTTGCGTTTTGGACCTGTTCTTCCTTCGGTCAACGCCCCCAGATTGTTTGATGACACATAAGCTGGTTTTAAATCAATCAGATACAGAGGTTGCTCATTTTTCTATTTAATAACCAAAGCGCCTTGGGAGATCAATCTAGATACAACATTTCAAAGCTCGGTCCAAATTGATCTAATCCTAAAATGGCAGTTTCTCCCTCCTCACTCACTCTCACCCGCCCCTCTTCTTCTCCTCCCTACCTTGGACAGTTGAGATAACAGATTGTTATGTCTTCATTCACACATTCCAAATTCAAGGTCTATGTAAAAAGGCTCACACTTTAGCTGTTCTAAAATCTGACTAGGAAATAAAAAGACAACCACATCCAACAGTTTATATCCGTGTTTTACCGGATATGTAGCGCTCTGTACAACAGCGTTATAAAAAGTCATTAATTTTACTTATTGAAACTGATACCGATAATTTTTTCAATATCATATTTTAAAGCATTTATCTGTCGTAATATCGGCAGGCTGATATTTTCGGATATCTCAAATTTGGGCCCCAGTATAGAACCTTGTGGGTAATGTTTTTTATCTCAATTGACATGGTTTATGTGTATAAACTTGTCTGTTGCTAAGATAACTACTTAACCAGTCAATCGCAGTGCCTCTGACACCTGACCACACTTTGACATTTTTTTCAGTAACAGATTATGAGCATCATCAATGATGTCAAAAGCCTTACTTATATCAATAAATATATCAACTGTGTATTGTTGGTTGTCTGTTACTGTGGTTATCTTTTTCACAAGTTCCATAACGGCCATCCAAATTGACCTGTTTGATCGGCACCCATACTGAAGATTACTCAATAAGTTATTTTCAATTAAACTCTCCTGTCTTACAGCAAACAATTTTTCCAAGATTTTTTAATATTGTATTTTCCAGGTTTCTTGAGTATTTGATCCGTGCGGTTCCAGCTGTTTTTGACAGCAATTCCTTTTAAGTGTTCTTATTACAAACCCCGTTTCCATATGAGTTGGGAAATTATGTTAGATGTAAATATAAACAGAATACAATGATTTGCAAATAATTTTCAACCCATATTCAGTTGAATATGCTACAAAGACAACATATTTGATGTTAAAACTGATTAACTTTTTTTTTTTCTCCAAATAATCATTAATTTTAGAATTTGATGCCAGCAACACGTGACAAAGAAGTTGGGAAAGGGGGCAACAAATACTGATAAAGTTGGGGAATGCTCATCAAACACCTATTTGAAACATCCCACAGGTGTGCAGGCTAATTGGGAACAGGTGGGTGCCATGGTTGGGTATAAAAGTAGCTTCCATGAAATGCTAAGTAATTCACAAACAAGGATGGGGCGAGAGTCACCAATTTGTAAGCAAATCGTTGAACAGTTTTAGAACAACATTTCTCAACGAGTTATTGCAAGGAATTTAGGGATTTTACCATCTACAATCCGTAAAATTATCAAAAGGTTGAGAAAATCTAGAGAAATCACTGCGCGGAAGCGATGATATCACGGACCTTTGAGCCCTCAGGCGGTATTGCATCAAAAACCGACATCCGTGTGTAAAGGATATCCCCACATGGGCTCAGGAACACTTCAGAAAAACACTGTCAGTAACTACAGCTGGTCGCTACATCTGTAAATGCACGTTAAAACTCTACTATGCAAAGCGAATGCCATTTATCAACACCGAGCTCATCTAAGATGGACTGATGCAAAGGGGAAAAGTGTTCTGTGGTCTGACGAGTCCGCATTTCAAATTATATTTGGAAATTGTGGACGTGGTGTCCTCCGGAACAAAGAGGAAAATAACCATTCAGATTTTTATAGGTGCAAAGTTCAAAAGCCAGCATCTGTGATGGTATGGGGGTGTATTAGTGCCCAAGGCATGGGTAACTTACACATCTGTGAAGGCACCATTAATGCTGAAAGGTACATACAGGTTTTGGAGGAACATATGTTGTCATTCAAGCAACGTTATCATGTACGCCCCTGCTTATTTCAGCAAAACAATGCCAAGCCACGTGCTACAGCAGCGTGGCTTCGTAGTAAAAGAGTGCGGGTACTTTCCTGGCCCGCCTTCAGTCCAGACATGTCTCCCATCGAAAATGTGTGGCGCATTATGAACCGTAAAATACGACAACAAGACCCCGGACGGTTGAACAATTTAAGCTGTACATCAAGCAAGAATGGTAAAGAATTCCACTTTCAAAGCTTCAACAATTAGTTTCCTCAGTTCCCAAACGTTTATTGAGTATTGTTAAAAGAAAATGTGATGTAACACAGTGGTGAACATGCCCTTTCCCAACTACTTTGGCACGTGTTGCAGCCATGAAATTCTAAGGTAATTATTATTTGCAAAAATAAAAAAAGTTTGAGTTAGAACATCAAATATCTTGTCTTCGTAGTGCATTCAATTGAATATGGGTTGAAAAGGATTTGCAAATCATTGTATACTGTTTATATTTACATCTAACACAATTTCCCAACTCTTATGGAAATGGGGTTTGTATGTTTATTAGTTTGTTGTTATATATCTTATCTTTTTTCTGTTTACTTAGTTCTATGTTGTGTATATATTGTTTATATTATTGATTTTTCTTTTTACATGTATTTTGCTATACCATGTGATCCATGATTTAATTAATTTGTTATATTTAGTCATGATTTTTTTGTGTGAACAATGCCTGTCACAGAGTTTGAGTAATGTTGCCAAAAAATGTTATATGCATCGTTTGTGTCACTATTGGCATAGACTCCCTCCCATTGCTGTAAACAAAGTTGGGCTTTGAAGGCAGTCATGGTTGCAGGTGGTTTACATCGGATCAATTTATCTTTGAGCGTGTTACGTTTCATGATTATTATTCTTTAGGATTTAAAAGGAAGATACCCAAGCCAGGAAGATGGTCACTGATATAATTTATTAGTGGTCCAGCTTTAATTTTTACTTATTTTGAAAATATTGTCAATTAATGTGGCTATGTCTACTGTGATCCTACTTGGCTGAGTTATCAGTGGAAATAAGTTGTTGCTACACATAATATGAAATCTGATGTTCGACTATTTAAATTATGTTGTTTGAGTATACAAATTGGAGTTTAATAAATTGATGTTGAAATCACCACAAACTAATTTAACATGTTTATGTTTCTAAACATGGTGTCAATGTTTTAGCGAAATGTGTCCAGACATGACCCAGGTCAGGTGTTCTGTACAAACTACTTACTATGTTTTTTAGTTCCTTCAACAACTATTTCAATGGTCAAAAATTCCACAATTCCTTTGACAGCGATTGACATAGTGTTAATGATATTATATTTCAGTTCACTATCTACATATAAAGCGACCCCCATTCCCTTTGTACTTGTCCTATGTACTGTAAACGGCTCATATCCATCCATTCCCACATGATGGTCCTTTTCGGTATTTAACCAAGTCTCTGACACGCCACTAACCGAGAATTTGATGAATTGTTTCAAATGTTCTTTTATCTTACTATTAGTTATTTTGTAGACTCCTGCTATTAAAATGTACTATCGTAAAATCTCTTTCAATATTAGTATTTTTGAAGTCGTCATCAGTATAATATTTAGAACTTTCGATTATGCTGTTGAATTAATTGTTGTCGGGATGTAAGTCATTTCCAAAATGATTAGTTTTGTATTCTAAAGACGTGTCATTAGAAGCAGAAATTTTAGTGTTTGGGTGCAGTTTAAGTCCTCTTTCATCATCACTATTTTCAAATTCATCATCATCGTTTGTTAATGCAAACATATATTTATCATCCCTAAGAGTCATTTGTTTCGATTGTTGTCCATTTTTTGCTAGTTGGTAATGAAGATATCCATCCGAATATGTTCCATTTACTGTATAAGCACATTTCGAAAGGAGTAATAATTTGTCCCATCCAAAACAGTCATAGTCAATATTTCAAGCATAGCCACAACTTCAAAAAATCATAGGCTATCCATCACTTCCTCAAAAGTATTTGTCCTGTCCAAAAAATATCTAAAAGGCCTCTCTTTGTTCTAGACATCTTTCAGGAATCTCAGCAACATTACTTACATTTGTCAAGTTAGGTCAGCTCTCTTGTCATCTTATCATTATAACTTTAGCTTGCTCCAAAGTAAATCCAATCAGCTTTATTAGAACGTTGCAGTTTCTAGTCCAAGTTGCCTTGATGTTTTTGGGGTTTTTTCTCAGTATGCGTGCCTCACGAGTCACAAGCAAAATCTAGGTTTTTTTGCGTTAGGTGTTCATTTACGCACATGTCGGATACCTTTTATTTGATTTCTTGGATTCAGCAATTCGATTTTAGACCTGTTTCTAAAACGTAGAATCACAGCAGGCTTTGATTTGTCCATTCGAGGAAGGTTATGACACGTTGGGATGTTATTTTGTATCTATTTTTACTGTTGAAAAACTGCAAGACTTGATTCTCCAGTCTTTGTAGCTCCTCGTCCCCGGCGTCCTCGCTAACAGTTCTGCCCCCCTGTACGACTTTGGCTCACAAGCAAGGTTTGACATCCAGCCCAGAAATGATGACATCCTCCATTCTTGTGTACTGTTCTAGACTGTCAATTCTTTTCTCAAGGTGTTTAATGGTGTTATATTTGGCTATTATAAGATATTTTAGATGTCTAACCTCTTTGTTAGCTGCTTCGTTACTTTGTTCAGTTCCGCTGACATGAGGTAGAGCTAGTTACAAATTTCCACGATGTCCTCCTTTGTTTTCTTATCTTTCTTTGGTCGCTTATTTCTGTCTTTTCTTTGTTGCTTACCTTTTTTTACAAGCTATCAAAGTTATGTTTGTTCTGTCACTAAGACAGCAGTCCACGGTGTGTCACCGTCCTGCCATGACGTGAAGTGATGGATTGATCCATAAATTTGTTACTTGTACCAAATCGGTATTTTTAAAACTGTGCTGGTGTCTAAAACAAACAAAACATCCCAGTTTTTGTTAAAAAAATTATGTCTTATTTATTTTTGATGGATTTATGTGACTTTGCTCTTTGCATTTCTCCAGGTCTTCCTCCTGGTCATCTTCCCTCATCAATGCTCAGCTACCAACAACAACAACATTTACTACGCTCAGGACCTGGTCAGGTTAGTGTTAAAACACTATGACAAAAATATTTGGCCGGTGATCATTACACCTCTAGAAGTGAATATAGCCCATCGTTACACTTTTGTAGCTATCACAACTTCCGCTTTTCACAGAAGACTTTCCACTCGAGTTGAGTCTCCATGTTTGCGATTTTGCCAGCTAAGGCACGTCACCTTCATTATGTTTACAGGGTTTCGGCAGTGCATTAAAAGTTCATAAATGGATTTTGCAAAAATTAAGGCCTTAAATAGCATTAACAATTATTAATATCGATATCCAGAGACATAAAAATGTACCGTATTTTTTGGATTGTAAGTCGCTCCGGAGTATACGTCGCACCGGCCGAAAATGCATAATAAAGGAGGAAAAAACATATATATGACGCACTGGAGTATAAGTCGCATTTCTGGGGGAAATTTATTTGATAAAATCCAACACCAAGAATAGACATTTGAAAGGCAATTTAAAATAAATAAAGAATAGTGAACAGGCTGAATAAGTGTACGTTATATGACGCATAAATAACCAACTGAGAACATGCCTGGTATGTTAACGTAACATATTATGGTAAGAGTCATTCAAATAACTATAACATATAGAACATGCTATATGTTTACCAAACAATCCGTCACTCCTAATCGATAAAGCCGATGAAATCGTATACGTCTAGTCTCTTACGTGAATGAGCTAAATAATATTATTTGATATTTTACGGTAATGTGTTAATCATTTCACTCATAAGTCGCTCCCGAGTATAAATCGCTCCCGAGTATAAGTCGCTCCTGAGTATAAGTCGCATCCCCGGCCAAACTCTGAAAAAAACTGACTTATAGTCCGAAAAATATGGTTAAAGTTTTTATGGAATTATAAATAAATATCATACTAGGAATTCAAATGATGCATTTGTTAAGAATAATTGATTTAAATTTTTGGGAAAAATACATGTCAAGGAATGATATTTGGAAAAATGGCGATAAGATGCATTGAAAATAAACAATTTAACATCTTGAATATAATGTATTTCACACCCTCTCAGTTGTTGAAAATGGGCAGAGTAGATAGCAAGTTATGTATCAGGTATCAGGCAACTGAAGGAACTCATTCATTTACTTTGGGAATGTCAGAACATTAAAAGTTGTGGTCTGTGGTTAGAATTGCCTTGTTTGACCATCCTAAGCAGCTGTAGGTCACATGAGGTGTATTTAAAATTGCCTTTCTAATGTCTATTTTTGGTGTTTTTATGAAATAAATTTCCCCCAAAAATGCGACTTATATATGTTTTTTTTCCTTCTTTATTTTGCATTTTCGGCAGGTGCGACTTATACTCCGGAGCGACTTATACTCGGAAAAATACGGTAACTATTTTTTTAAATTGTATCCTAATCGAAAAACATATCCTCCAGTTTGTGGCTATTAGAAGTCATACTTACGGAGGCTATGCATTTGATTTGATTTACAAAATTAGTTGGTTCTTGTATATGGTTCGTACACATAAAAAAGTTTGTATAGTGAAACAGAGTTCCCTATAAGAAACAATGTAAATATGAATAATGGGTTCCAGCCTTGACAAAAGTCTGTATTTTAGTGAAGTTTTGTACACTTTGATCACAATATTAAGTAGTATACTGTATTGTATATCAAACAAACATAAGGGCGTGGTGGATCAACTTTCTATTTAATAACAAATGAGCTGTGCTGTATGCGCTGCCCCGGCAACATGCGCGAACACACTCTCGCCACTCTCAAACGATCATGAAATCCTTAATAAACATTTAAAATAGTCAAATCCGTCCACACTAACATCATCAACAAGGAGCTGGTAGGGATGGACAGATATTTTGACACCAGTACAAAATTGGAACTTTTGAAACAGTACTTTGATTAATTGGTGCCTGGACCGGTACTCCAAAAAAGGTAATCACAGCGATTTTGGCCAAAAACAATGCCTTTATTTACAGAATTGTGTTTTCTCTTCTTATTGCCCTTAGATGAACTCCCACAGTATATGGGAGAACAGTATGGGCTTTGGACCAGTCAGTGTTACCCCTGGACTAGTTACACAAATGGAGGTGAGTTCCTCTTATTTTTTTTATTAACAATTGACCAACTGCTCACTGTCCACTTTATTCATTTATATATATATGTACACTAGGGATGTCACTGTATGCACATTTCTTATCACAGTTATTATTATCGCAGTATTTTTGAATGTGCTCAAAAAGTACTGAAATATTTTAACCAAGTTTTATTTAAAAACCCCCCAACAAATTCTAAATTTCCTTTGTAGAAGAAACATTATTGTGAATAAGCCATTTAACAGCAGTGCGCACGCACATCGAGGTTCTACACCGGTGGTCCCCAACCACCGGTCGATTGGTACCGGGCCGCAGAAGAATTTTTTATAATTTTTATTTTAAATTTTTTTTTTTTTTTTTATTAAATCAACATAAAAAACACAAGATACACTTACAATTAGTGCACCAACCCAAAAAACTTCCCTTTTTCATGACAAAAAAAAGAAAAGAAAAAAAAAGTGCGAGCAAGAGCTAACTTTATCTATAACCATCTGCACGTAAAGTGCAACGTATGAGCATGCAAGGTTTTTGGCCGGGAACGTATGAACAATGTTTTCAAATAAATGTGATTGCCAATAGACTGTTTTTTGTGGCGCTTGCTCTCTCTTCAGGATAGTCCGTTAATGTCCATAATAAAGGAGGCGGGACTTCCAAAGCGCCCAGTTCAGGGGAGAAACGATGAGGGACGGGATTTTTCAGAAAGAGTTCCACCTCCACGCTCTTCTTCTCCTGTCATTGGCTCCCCCCCAGTAAGAGCGGTGCCTATTGGAACTCCGCCCAAGCAGCCAATGAGTCACACCTTAAATCATCAGGTATAGAGCATCTAACCATCCTTTGCATCACATACTTTACAAAATCTGTATTAATTATTTAAAAAATGATCCGCCATAATTCTTAATTTTATGGTTGTAGTTCATGTTTTTTTTTAATCAACCCTAATTCTGCCATTTTCTCTGTGTACATGTTGTGTGCTGCCCAACCCTTTCAATAATTGTGTGTGTATGTGTGTAGATCCACCATCCCACAGCAGTTCATGTGAGAGCCCCAATTCAGCACAGATACCCGCCTCCTTTCCCGGAACGTCTGTCACCAAACACTCTACTCAATTTAGCTGTAAGATTTTTCATCACCTTTTTAAAGTTTCTTTCACAAAAAATGTTGCACAAAATCTGTTAATTAAGAGCTGTAATGAGAAATATTGACAAATTAAACCAGGCGTGTTCAAACTAGGGCCATGTGTGGCCTTTTAGTATTTTTAAATTAGGCCCGCAGGACATCAAAGATATCAGTTTTTGGTATGTGCGCACCTCTGCAGACCAACATCGATGACACAAAAGAAGATGATGAGGTCATAGAAAGCCTCTGCATTTTTACACCAACAAGGGGGGAAAATCCTTAATACAGAAGCTAAAATACGCTAATATTTTTAAAGTATATGGATAAAATTAGAGCTGTCCGGTAATATCGGCAGTCTGATATTATCGGCCGATAAAAGCTTTAAAATGTAATATCAGAGATTATCAGTATTGGGTTAAAAAAGTAAAATGTATGACTTTTTAAAACGCTGCTGTACAGAGTGGTACACGGACGTAGGGTGAAGTACAGAGCGCCAATAAACCTTAAAGGCACTGCCTTTGCGTGCCGGCCCAATCACATATTTCCGGCTTTTCACACACACAAGTGAATGCAAGGCATAATTGGTCAACATCCATACAGGTCACACTGAGGGTGGCCGTATAAACGGTTACAAATATGCGGCACACTGTGAACCCACACCAAACAAGAATGACAAACACATTTAGGGAGAACATCCGCACCGTAACACAACATAAACACAGAACCCATTGCAGCACTACCTCTTCCGGGAAGTTACAATATACACCCCCCGCAACCACCCCTCCCCCCACACCTCAAGGCCGCCCTCCCAACTTCGCCCACCTCAACCTCCTCATGCTCTCTCAGGGAGAGCATGTCCCAAATTCCAAGCTGCTGTTTTGAGGCATATTAAAAAAAATAAAATAATGCACTTTTTGACTTCAATAATAAATACGGCAGTGCCACGTTGGCATTTTTTTCATAACTTGAGTTGATTTATTTTGTAAAACCTTGTTACGTTGTTTAATGCATCCAGCGGGGCATCACAACAAAATTAGGCATAATAATGTGTTAATTCCACGACTGTATATATCGGTATCGTTTGATATCGGAATCGGTAATCAAGAGTTGGACAATATCGGATATCGGCAAAAAAGCCATTATCGGACATCTCTAGATAAAATAAAAACTTACCTGCTTATAGGTGGCTGAACGTTTTAGAAGAAGACAATTTTTAATGTGAGAAATTCCTGTTGCTGTTGTTGTATAAATGTTGTATTTTTGGTTAAATAATTTGCTGTGCAAATGGAAAATATATATTTTTGCTTTAACAATTCAAATGACTAAGTGCAGGAGAAAAACTTTGCTGTTTTTTCTACTAGAACTCGCCTCTGTATCGTGGACCATTTCCTCCAGGAGTCGGTCCTGTGCTTTCCCAGATTCAAAGAGCCCAGCTTCTTAACTCTCAGGTCAGTGATACTGTATAGTGATGAAACCTTTAAAGCAAATCCGTCGCGTTGTTCCATGACTGGTGAATCTCTCATAGGCTTCATATATAATTGACAATTTAATTGATTTAACATTTGAAATAACACACGACCAACAACACTTTCGTGTTTCCAGGTGGCAGGTGTTCACCGTGGCAGTCCAATGCCTCCTCTGTTACCAGGCGGAGGAAGTTTCAGGCCATTTTTCGGTGGCCCACACCCTCCCCACGGTCATCGAATGGGTCCCCTGCCCCATCTTGGCCACCCTAACCACATACCGCCCATCAGACACAGTGCCACCCACCTACACCCCCAACATCGCCGCATGCTCACCCAGCGCATGCAGAACAGAGGAGGGTAAGGGATTGTGTGCAACAATGACTACGTTTACACGTTTACCTAAGTGACCCGAATCAGATTTTTTTTCCACCTTTCTGTTTACACTGCAAGTAAAATTTTTAGACTCCTGTATAAATGCGCACAGGGCCCAATGTGGCCTCGACGTCATTTGCATGTGCAGTTCGATTAAGTGAAAACAAAGCAAGTTGACCAGATTCCGTAAAATAAAACAAAAGTCGCCACAACTTAAAAATTTCAGTTTTTACCTGAATTATAAAAAAAATTAAATAATATAGTGTATGTATGTGTCTATCTGTGAATAAATATGTGTATACACTAGGGTTGTCCCGATAACAATATTTTGGTACCGGTATCAAAATATGTTTTTCGATACTTTTCTAAATAAAGGGGACCACAAACAAATAGCATTATTGGCTTTATTTTAACAAAAAAATCGTACGGTACATTAAACATATGTTTCTTATTGCAATTGAAGAAAATGTTGTCCTTAAAAAAATAGTGAACATACAACGCAACTTGTCTTTTAGTAGTAAGCAAGCAAAGAAAAGCTCCTATTTTTTTCTGCTGACGTATGCAGTACCATATTGTGTCATTTCTCATTTTATTTCGTCAAATTTATAAAGGACAAGCTGTAAAAATGGATTATTAATCCACTTGTTCATTGACTCTTAATATCTGGTTATTTTCCATTTCAACATGTTGTATCTAGACTTCGGTTAAAATGTAATAATGACTTATTTTTCAGTTGTTGGGATACTTCACATTATTTTTGGATGATACCACAAATTTAGTTAACGTTTCAATACCAAGTAGTTACAGGATCATACATTGGTCATATTCAAAGTCTTCATGTGTCCAGAGACATATTTACTGAGTTCATAAACATAATGTGAATTTTAAAAAAAGGAAAAACGATAGATTTTCTGACGATAAAAAATATCAATGTAATTATAGTAGTATCGACTAGATACACTATTGTACTTGGTATCATTACAGTGGATGTCAGGTGTAGATCCGCTCATGGCATTTGTTTACATTCGGGAACCCTAGCTTTTGTTAGCGGTGACGCCGGTGAGCTGTTGTATCCTCCAACGGTGTGTAGTGAAGCATGTTTAGATAGTCTTCGTCCTGCAGGAATGATTCTTGTAAGAAACTTACTTTATTCGTCGCCATGGAGGCACGGATTAGCGATTTAGAAATAACTAAAAGACTGCCGGCTCTTGATGGATGTTCTCTGCTAGCTAACTATTCATGTCTTAAAGTACCTGTTCCTGAGGGCGTTACAGGCTTCACCTTTATCGTTAGTTTTTAAGCCAAAATGCGTCCATTCTCCCTTTTCTGTCTACACACCTTGTCTGCTTGTAAGTACTCTGGGATTGTGTGCTGCCGAGCATGCTCCTCTGCTCGTAAACCCAGCAATGTCATGAAGTAACAGCGCCGTCATGCCCGTTAAAAAAAATTAATTGGGAACCGGTACTTTTCAAACATAGTACTATTTTTGATTCATTAGTACTATAATACAATACTAGTACCGGTATACTGTACAACCCTAGTATACACTGAACGGGTCGCCACCTTGTCGTGGTGGAGAGCCCTGCGTGTTCCAATGAACCTGAGAGCGATGCCGTCTGGAGCTAGCTCCTGGTAGGTTCAACCATGGTGGTAAGGTTGAGGGTGAGGTTCCAGACGAAGAGCGGCCCAAAAAGTCCTCAACGGCGGAGTGGGCTGATGATGGCAGCGGAGAAAGCTCCACAACGGTCACAAAGGCGGGAGAAGGCTGCAGCAAAGATGGGTCCCCAATTGTCTTGGTCTCCATGCCATTGGACCCTGGCCCTCCCTTTGTCAAGGACAGTGTGGTGGCTGCCTGTGCACCAGCCTCCCCACTTTATAAGATTCCATGCACAGGCGTTCTCCTGAAGGAAGGACTCACCATTACCCAACTAAAGGAGGAGAAAGGGTGATATACCTTCTTCTGGAAGGGAAAAGCGGCTGATGAGCCCAGAAATCATGGGGTGGGTTTTGCATCAAGAATCGGCTCATCTCCCAACTCTCCGATTCTCCACTAGGCATCAATGAGCGTCTCATGACCCTACGACTGAGTCTCTCAAACTATCAGATGGCCACAGCTGTGAGTGCCTATGCACCAACCTTGGACTCACAAGATGAAGATAAGGAGACCTTTTATGCAACCCTTGACCAGGTTTTATCAAACGTCCCAAAGGAAGACAAGATCCTCCTACTCGGGGACTTCAATGCCAGGACCACGAGCTCTGGAAAGGCACCTTGGGCAAAGAGGGTGTTGGGAATGTAAACTCCAATGGAATCCTCCTATTATCTAAATGTGCTGAACACGAGCTCGTGATCACAAACACCTTGTTCCGCCAGAGAAACCGTTACAAAACCTCATGGATGCATCCCCGATCAAAGTGCTGGCATCTCATTGATTATATATATATATATATATATATATATATATATATCTGTATATATCTTCTTCTGCTTATCTGAGGTCGGGTCGCGGGGGTAGCAGCCTAAGCAGGGAAGCCCAGACTTCCCTCTCCCCAGCCACTTCGTCTAGCTCTTCCCGGGGGATCCCGAGGCGTCCCCAGGCCAGCCGGGAGACATAGTCTTCCCAACGTGTCCTGGGTCTTCCCCGTAGCCTTCTACCGGTTGGACGTGCCCTAAACAACTTCCTCGGGAGGCGTTCGGGTGGCATCCTGACCAGATGCCCGAACCACCTCATCTGGCTTCTCTCGATGTGGAGGAGCAGCGGCTTTACTTTGAGTTCCTCCCGGATGACAGAGCTTCTCACCCTATCTCTAAGGGAGAGCCCCGCCACACGGTGGAGGAAACTCATTTCGGCCGCTTGTACTCGTGATCTTATCCTTTCGGTCATGAGGAAAAGCTCATGACCCTAGGTGAGGATGGGAACGTAGATTGACCGGTAAATTGAGAGCTTTGCCTTCCGGCTCAGCTCCTTCTTCACCACAACGGATCGGTACAACGTCCGCATTACTGAAGACGCCGCACCGATCCGCCTGTCGATCTCACGATCCACTCTTCCCCCACTTGTGAACAAGACTCCTAGGTACTTTAACTCCTCCACTTGGGGCAGGGTCTCCTCCCCAACCCAGAGATGGCACTCCACCCTTTTCCGGGAGAGAACCGTGGACTCGGATTTGGAGGTGCTGATTCTCATTCCGGCCGCTTCACACTCGGCTGCGAACCGATCCAGTGAGAGCTGAAGATCACGGCTAGATGAAGCCATCAGGACCACATTGTCTGCAAAAAGCAGAGACCTAATCCCGCGGCCACCAAACCGGAACCCCTCAACGCCTTGACTGCGCCTAGAAATTCTGTCCATAAAAGTTATGAACAGAATCGGTGACAAAAGGCAGCCCTGGCGGAGTCCAACCCTCACTGGAAACGTGTCCGACTTATTACCGGCAATGCGGACCAAGCTCTGACACTGATCGTACAGGGAGCGGACTGCCACAATAAGACAGTCCGATACCCCATACTCTCTGAGTACTCCCCACAGGACTTCCCTAGGGACACGGTCGAATGCCTTCTCCAAGTCCACAAAGCACATGTAGATTGGTTGGGAAAACTCCCATGCACCCTCAAGAACACTGTCGGCAGTGTAGAGCTGGTCTACAGTTTCACGACCAGGACGAAAACCACACTGTTCCTCCTAAATCCGAGGTTCGACTATCTGGCGTAGCCTCCTCTCCATTACACCTGAATAAACCTTACCAGGAAGGCTGAGGAGTGTGATCCCACGATAGTTGGAACACACCCTCCGGTCCCCCTTCTTAAAGAGAGGGACCACCACCCCGTTCTGCCAATCCAGAGGTACCGCCCCCCGATGTCCACACAATGCTGCAGAGTCTTGTCAACCAAGACATCCCCACAGCATCCAGAGCCTTAAGGAACTCCAGGCGGATCTCATCCACCCCTGGGGCCTTGCCACCGTGGAGCTTTTTAACTACCTCAGCAACCTCAGCCCCAGAAATAGGAGGGTCCACCACAGATCCCCCAGGCACTGCTTCCTCATAGGAAGACGTGTTTGTGGGATTGAGGAGGTCTTCGAAGTATTCCTTCCACCTATCCACAACATATATATATATATCCTTGTTGGAGGCACCACACCACACCAGTTTCATATGCGCATTCACCGAACCCTTTTTTTGTGAAAAATAAAATGTTTTTTTTTTCAAATTCAAGACAAAGTATGTTTTTGGTAACACTTTACTATAGGGGAACATATTCTAAGTAACAAAGACTTAATTTAGAGTTATTTGGACACTAGGGGAACATGTTCTAAGTAATTGAATATGTTAGTTATTTGGTTAGGGTCAGGGTCAGGGTTAGAGGGTTAGGGTTATAATAAGGCCATGCCGAATAAGGCATTAATTAGTACTTAATGACTAGTTGAGAACCAATATGTTAGTAATTTGCATGTTAATAAGCATTAATAATTAATTAATAAGCATTAATAATTAATGGTGAATATGTTCCCCATACTAAAGGGTTACCACATTTTTTTTTTAACTGGTGCACAAAATCAACCGTGCATGAACATCACCTTGTTCAAACAACAAAACTAAGACAGTGCATAAACTCACAACAAATTACACACCTGCAAATCAGTCAGCTGTTGCCGTATCTGTAATATGCCAACAGGGAGAAGTTTGTATTTACACGAAGAGTCGGGTGTTTTTTGATCTCCGCCGAACCCCTGAGGTCGACTCACCGAACCCCTAGGGTTCGATCGAACCATGATTAAGAACCACTGATATATATGTATGTATGCATGTATGTATGTATGTATGTATGTAAAATATGTGTAATATATTTTGGAGGGTTCTAATCTTTCTGTGGCTGTTTAGTGGACATCAGCGTGGATCTACGTTAGCTTTTTTTTTTCAAATCAACTTATGCAATGAAACGTAACATGTAAGCACATACGGTACAGCGTACGCGTCAATTCCTGTCTTTCAACTATCGCTATTTCTTTGCGATCAAATTATATAATATCTTCATATATTTCATGGGGACATTGACTCTAGAATGCACTGCAGGTCTAAGTTCCTTACTTCTAACATCTGCTTACCTTCCTGAAGGGACCGTAACAGGACTGGAGGGGACTGGCACAGCAGGGATCCATACAGTAACTTGATGACTCCGAAAGAGAAGGAATGGGTCACTAAAATTCAAATGATGCAGCTTCAGAGTACTGACCCTTTCTTGGATGACTACTACTATCAGGTGGGTCTTGCAAGTTCATCTCCTCTAAAGTACTGCTACAGTAGTGCTCACACTAAATACATATTTTTACCACTGAGTACTCTTAAGTTAGTGAAAATCCAAGTTTAATTTCTATTGTATGGTCCCTTGAGAATATACACAGTTTGGGTAATAACGCACGTAATGTCTTAACTAAGGGCTCTTAAAGGGGACCTATTTTCCAAAACCAACTTTTGTTACCTATTGGTACCTGTTTGTGTATTTGGTAGATTTGCATAAGTTCTGAATTTTTTTAATCAAATTTAAAATGTATCCAATCCATTTTATTTATATACCACATTTAAACAACAAAAATGTTTCCAAAGTGATGCACAAAAATATTAAAAACAAGATTCAAATATTATCCATGGCTCCACCAATGACTGAATAAAAACAAAATAAATATGATTAATAACGATTTTACAGGGTAAAACCAATGAAAACATAAAATACAAATACAAATTTAAAAACACAGAGGACCACACAACTCAAGTAGTGTTAAAAGCCAGAGAATAAAAGTGGGTCTTAAGACGAGACTTAAAACACTCCACTGTTGGAGCAGTTCAAACATGGAGGGGCAAAGTGTTCCAGAAGGACCTGTTTCCCCTGGTTTTATGTCTCGCTTTGGGCACCACGAGCAGGAGCTGGCTCTCGGACCTCAGAGTGCACGCCGGAGTATACAGGACTGTCTCAGAAAATTTGAATATTGTGATAAAGTCCTTTATTTTCTGTAATGCAACCAAAAGCATGACAATGTCATACATTCTGGATTCATTACACAACTTAAATATTGCAAGCCTTTTATTGTTTTAATATTGCTGATTATGGCATACAGCTTAAGAAAACTCCAAAATCCTATCTCAAAAAATCAGAATATTTCCTCAGACCAAGTAAAAAAAAAAAAAAAGATTTATAACAGAAAAACAAAATCAAACATTTGAAAATGTCAATTAATGCTCTCAGTACTTTGTTGGGAATCATTTTGCACGGATTGCTGCCTCAATGCGGCGTGGCTTGGAGGAAATCAGCCTGTGGCATTGCTGAGGTGTTATGGATGCCCAGGATGCTTCAATATCGGCCTTTAACTCATTCGCATTATTGGGTATGGTTTCTTTCTGCTTCTTCTTCACAATACCCCACAAACTCTCTATGGGGTTCATGTCAGGGGAGTTGGCTGGCCAATTGAGGAGAGTAATACACCAATACACCAGTTACTGGTGGTTTCGGCACTGTGGGCAGGTGCCAGATCATGCTGGACAATGAAATCATCATCTCCACAGAGCTTTTCAACAGATGGAAGTAGGGCTGGGCGACATGGCCTTTTTTAATATCTCGATATTTTTCGGCCATGTCGCTTTACCCGATACAGTATATATCTCGATATTTTTCCTTGGCCTTGAATTAACATTTGATACATATAATCAAAGCAGTATGATGATTCTATGTGTCTACATTAAAACATTCTTGTTCATACCGCATTAATATATGCTCATTTTAAACTTTCATGCAGAGAAGGAAATCACAACTAAGTCAATTGACCAAATTTGTGTATTAAAGTTCTTAGCAGGTGACTTTTCAAATGATGCTACGTATTAGCAGTAATATTACTTTTGGTAGCAACGCTTGTGCTCCACACCTGATAAGTTAAAGTTGTCTATTCGACGTCTTCCCGCTTGAAGCCGAACCACCGCTGGGAGCAGTTTTTTTTATACCCACAGGCCTGTAGACCACAAACATGTTTTTTAAATGTTGAAAAATAAACGTCATAATACAATCACTTTAATGATTTATTTGAAATAAGTGGTACTAAAAGCTCCGGGATGTATTTTAAATTGAAGTGTGCCTATTTAAACATAGCAACACATCACATTCCTACTGAGCAAAATGATCACGAGGTATTGATAACTATAACAATATTGGTAACATAACATGCAATCGTTTACTGCATTAATTCAATATCATAATCTATATATTTCATGCCACACTTGCAGAACTACTACGAAAAGATGGAAAAACGTCAGGAGAGAGAAAGAGACAGCAGTAAAAAAGAACATACGACCA
This sequence comes from Nerophis ophidion, assembly GCF_033978795.1. Lineage (NCBI taxonomy): Eukaryota > Metazoa > Chordata > Actinopteri > Syngnathiformes > Syngnathidae > Nerophis > Nerophis ophidion. The sequence goes on along the minus strand of NC_084611.1, from coordinate 57,716,162 downwards.
AGCTCATTACTCCACAAGTTGCCAAGATTGAACACACCTACAGACCAGGTAAATGTAGTTGATATGCAGGTGGACCTGCACCTTTTTTTTTTTTCTGTCGTAGATCATTTTGGGTACGTCCTGTTAAAGGGAGCGTGGAGACTTTTCAATGCCCAGGACATTTAATGCCACTAGTTTATCGTCATTGTAGTCGTATCATCAGACCGTGTCCGGATGTTTTGGACACACGGGTAAAGAGAAATCACTCGAGCAGATCTACACCCTTGCCAGGGTGCATAGAAGTTTGCCAGCCCGTCGAGCAGGTGCCTTGTGGACTTGGAAAGGATATTTAACTAAGTAACTTGTGTTGTCCTGTGGGCTCCCATCAAGTTATTATACTCATCCTTCCCCAGCGTCTACGTTTTTCCCACTTTTTATGGGGCGCCATTAAGTGGCGACCCATCACCGTTCTTTTTCTGTCTACTTGTACAATGTACACTATATTGCCAAAAGTATTTGGCCACCCACCTTGACTCACATATGCACTTGAAGTTCTATCCCTTTCCTAACCCATAGGGTTCATTATGATGTCAGCCTACCTTTTGCAGCTATAACAGCTGCAAAAGGCTCCGTTCTAATTCATCCCAAAGGTGTTCTATCGGGTTCAGGTCAGGACTCTGTGCAGGCCAGTCAAGTTCATCCACGCCAGACTCTGTCATTAATGTCTTTATGGACCTTGCTTTGTGCACTGGTGCACAGTCATGTTGGAAGGGGAAGGGGCCCGCAAGGTTGGGAGCATGGAATTGTCCAAAATGTTTTGGTATCCCGGAGCATTCAGAGTTCCTTTCACTGGAACTAAGGGGCCAAGCCCAACTACTGAAAAACAACTCCACACTATAATTTCTCCTCCACCAAATTTCACACTCAACACAATGCAGTCTAATAGGTACCATTCTCCTGGCAACTTCCAAAACTAGCCTCGTCCATCAGATTGCCAGATGGAAAAGCGTGATTCATCACTCCAGAGAACGCCTCTCTACTGCTCTAGAGTGAAGTGAAGTGAATTATATTTGTATAACGCTTTTCTCTAGTGACTCAAAGCGCTTTTACATAGTGAGACCCAATATCTAAGTTATACTTAAATCAGTGTGAGGGGTACTGGGAGCAAGTGGGTAAATTGTCTTTCTTACCCAAGAACAAAACGGCAGTGACTAGGATGGCGGAAGCAGGGATTGAACCGGGAACCCTCAGGTTGGTGGCACAGCCACTCTACCAACCGAGCTATACCGCCCCAAGAGTCCAGTGGCGATGTGCTTTACACAACTGCATCCGACAATTTGCATTGGACTTGGTAATGTATGGCTTAGATGCAGTTGCCTGGCCATGGAAACCCATTCCATGAAGCTCTCTGCGTACTGTACGTGGGCTAATTGGAAGGTCACATGAAGTTTGGAGCTCTGTAGCAACTGAGTGTGCAGAAATTCGGCGACTTCTGTGCACTATGCGCTTCAGCATCCGCTGACCCCTCTCGGTCAGTTTACATGGCCTACCACTTGGTGGCTGAATTGCTGTTGTTCCCAAACTTTTCCATTTTCTTAAAATAAATCCGACAGTTGACATTTAGGAGTGAGGAAATTTCACGACTGGATTTGTTGCACAGGTAGCATTCTATGACAGTTCCACACTGGAAACCACTGAGCTCCTGAGAGCGGCCCATTTTTTCCACAAATGTTTGTATAAATAGTCTCCATGCCTTAGTGCTTGATTTCATACACCTGTGGCCGGGCGAAGTGATTAGGACATCTGATTCTGATCATTTGGATGGGTGGCCAAATACTTTTGGCAATATAGTGTATGTTTGTCTAATCTTGAACGAGTTAGTGTTGAAAATGAAATTTTGTTGTACTTGTGCAATGACAATGCAGAGTTAAAGTAAAGCACCAATGATTGTTTCACACTCTCCTGGTGTGGTAAAATGTGTCCACTGCATTTGACCCATCCCCTTTTTCACCCCCTGGGAGGTGAGGGGAGCAGTGAGCAGCAGCGGTGCTGCGCCCGGGAATCATTTTTGGTGATTTAACCCCCAATTCCAACCTTTGATGCTGAGTGCCAAGCAGGGAGGTAATGGGTCCCGTTTTTATAGTCTTTGGTATGACTCGGCCGGGGTTTCAACTCACAACCTACCGACCTCAGGGCGAACACTCTAACCACTAGGCCACTGAGTAGCATACAGTACCGTACAATTTGAAAACGCTTGCTCCTCTTAATATCAAATCAAGTACTTTCACAACCGCAGCGGCAAAGAACAGCTTTATAAAGAGAGCGCCTATCTACGCCAGAGTCCTTTGTGTATGGGCACAAAACGTTATCACCACACTGAACCTAAACATGAACTACACTAATTACATTAAAACATTAAGATTCACAATATTTTCCCGAGGTTGTTGTAGTTGATGGCGGGCGTTTAAAAAGGCACTGCTGTTATTAGATAGCAACAGATGTAGGCAATATTGGAAACTGATGCATTTGTCCCGCCCGAAGATCATACTACAGAAGAGAAAAATATTTGATGCTGCTTTCATTGTAAAGCGTAACGCAGCGCGTGTCACTGGTCGTTCCTTCCCTCACCTGCTCTGACTCTGAGTGTTATGAACAGGCAGAAAAGTGGAGGGAACGTTGCCACAACTTGTTTATAACGTCTTGCCCTTTGTTAATTACGATGGTCACTCGTCCATTATTTTGTTTGCCAAGTTTGTCATCCATCCATCCATCCATTGTCTACCGCTTATTCCCTTTGGGGTCGCGGGGGGCGCTGGTGCTCATCTCAGCTACAATCGGGCGGAAGGCGGTGTACACCTTGGACAAGTTGCCATTTCATCACAGGGCCAACACAGACAGACAACATTCACACTCACATTCACACACTAGGGCCAATTTAGTTTTGCCTATCAACCTATCCCCAGGTGCATGTCTTTGGAAGTGGGAGGAAGCCGGAGTACCCGGAGGGTCAGTGTTCTCAATATTAATACGAGCTAAAATGTTTTGTCATGTAATTGAATTAGACGCAGGCTGTAAACTGACAGCATTCGGTTGTCAGTGAGGCAAAACTATTATACTGAACTAGGTCACAAACCGATGGCAAAATTAGACCCACTTACTAGGTGTACACTTCAAAATCCGATTAGTCAACTAATCATCAAGATAGTTCACAGATATAAAACTCAAGGCCCGGGCCGCGACATCATTTTATCTGGCCTGCAAACACCTGGAAATGATATGTGTCAATAAAGTACTTAATATTTTCACACTAAATGTAATTTATTTTTTTAATTTTGACAGAAAAAATATATCTACTGCTTGAAATTGCATGGCTTTTAAACTCTAATACCATCCATTATTGCAACAAATATTACAGATATAATATGACCTACTCAGTGGCCTAGTGGTTAGAGGGTCTGCCCTGAGATCGGTAGGTTGTGAGATGAAACCCCGGTCGAGTCATACCGAAGACTATGAAAAATGGGACCCATTACCTCCATGCCTGGCACTTAGCATCAAGGGGTTAGAATTGGGGGTTAAATCGCCACCAATGAATCCCGGGCGCGGCACCGCTGCTGCCCACTGCTCCCCTCACCTCCCAGTGGGTGAACAAGGGAATGGGTCAAATTCAGAGGACAAATTTCACCACACTTGGAGTGTGTGTGAGACAATCATTGGTACTTTAACGTTAACTTTAGCACATGGTTCTGTGAAAGAAAAAAAAAAAAATCTCTATTTTATCTTCATTGGCCAAGCTGGTTTGTTTTATATTGATTTTAAAAAGTACATTATTTGTAGGGGATTTTCATGTCAGAATGTTATTACTTTAAAAAGCAATTCATATGATGTACTTTTCGTGAATGTTTTGAGGTGCATAGTTGATTCCTATATGACATATTTCTGCTCAAACTCCTTATGTATTTGTCCATTTACTTGGACATATATTATGTCATTTATTAAATATGTTTCACACTACAAATCAAATGTATGATCAGGTCAAGCAGGGGTGTCCAATTTATGACGAGCTTTTTATGGAGTCATAAAAAAAGCATCAAAAATGGAGCTGAAGGCATCATGTAATGAGAAAAAAATGTATATATTAATACTAAAATTGAATTTTAAATACATGGATACTGTTTGACCAGCCTGTATTTTAGGCTATTTAATACAAGATTACATGATGGTGCCGAATTTGTTGTTTTAGCAAAGTAAAATGAGGCGATCGCCGCTGGTCGGCGAGGTGGCTGGTGTGGTCATGTAGGTCTGTGCCATACTCAGTGGCCTATAGCTTGGCTTGGGTGGTAACTTAGAGGGCACCAATACGAGCCGCTGTTGCTATTCTGCCGCCACGGGCTGTGAAAGTGCTTGATTTGATATGCAGTGGAGCTTGATTTTTAAATATCAATTACGATCACCCTCGTTTAATCTTGATTGTGATCACGGATTTACGAAAGTGCAGCTTCACTTTATATTCATAACTTTATGATACATTTAATTTACAGTATTGCTTACCAAGTGTGGCTTATGTTTTCAGTATTGGGGTGTGTTTTTCACCTGGCAACAACAGCATTAGGGATATGTGCCATTGTGGTCGGTGCTATTTTATTTAGACAGCTCCAGCACTCCCCCAATGTCATTTGGTGACATGAACAGAGCAAAGACCATTAGATTAAATCTGTATCACACACACTACACTAGAGATTATCATGAATCAAACTAACATTTGTTTCTGTTGTATGTTTCCCACAGTTCAGTTTGCGGGTTCTCTGGGTAAGCTGACTGTGTCTAGTGTCAACAATCCACGCAAGATGATTGATGCTGTGGTAACAACTCGCTCAGATGATGAGGTTTGTTTCTTGTTCTGTGCCTTTTTAACATCCTCTTTTACCAGCTGCTTTGCATACATCTAAAAAAAAGTATTTGATCTCGAGATATCCCATAATGGCTCTTTAGCTGATATCCGATATTCCAATATTGTCCAACTCTATATTACAGATTCCGAAATCAACCGATATATACAGTCGTGCAATTAACACATTATTATGCCTAATTTTGTTGTGATGCCCCGCTGGATGCATTAAACAATGTAACAAGGTTTTCTAAAATAAATCAACTCAAGTTATGGGAAAAAATGCCAACATGGCACTGCCATATTTATTATTGAAGTCACAAAGTGCATTTTTTTTTTAACGTTCCTCAAAACAGCAGCTTGGAATTTGGGACATGCTCTCCCTGAGAGAGCGTGAGGAGGTTAAGGTGGGCGGGGTTGGGGGGGGGCAAGGGGTGTATATTGTAGCGTCCCGGAAGATTTAGTGCTGCAAGGGGTTCTGGGTACATGTTCTGTTGTGTTTATGTTGTGTTACGGTGCGGATGTTCTCCCGAAATTTGTTTGTCATTCTTGTTTTGTGTGGGTTCACAGTGTGGCGCATATTTGTAACAGTGTTGTTTTTACGGCCACCCTCAGTGTGACCTGTATGGCTGTTAACCAAGTATGCCTTGCATTCACTTGTGTGTGTGAAAAGCTGTAGATGTTAAGTGACTGGGCTGGCACGCAAGGCAGTGCCTTTAAGGTTTATTAGCGCTTTGTACTTCTCCCAACGTCCGTATACCACTCCGTACAGCGGCGTTTTAAAAACTCATAATTTTTACTTTTTGAAACCGATACCGATAATTTCCAATATTACATTTTAAAGCACTTATCGCCCGATAAGATCGTCAGTCCGATATTATCGGACATCTCCAATTTGATGTCATCAATAACAGAAAGAGGGAGTGTGTAACAAAAAACACACAAACCTAATTTGTGTTGAATTGAGTGAAATGCGTATTTAATCCGCTACTCACCAGCTAGCGTTTTGACCTCCACACAAACTAGTTCTGTCCCTTTATTTTATTTAATTTTTTTTATATATATTTTTTTTTTACAAAAGGCTTAACTTTTTTTACTTAAGGTTAACTTGAACGGATAAAAGACACATAAATAGTTTCTTCCATGAAAAATTCTCTATCCATCCATCCATCCATTTCTACCGCTTATTCCCTTTTGGGGTCGCGGCTATCTCAGCTACAATCACTCTTTTTAATTTCTCTGAAGTGCTGCACTAAACTCCACCACATCAATTACAATAGTGCAGCGTTAGGTTCTACCACTGACTCGGGATCAACAATGTTTTCTGGCTCACACGTATATTCACCTCGAACTGTGTTCCTCTCAGTCGAAAAGGAGGGCCTATTTAATGTTACACAGTAACTATCTTAGTTTTCCTTTTCTCAAATGTGGTTTAGGAAAGTCAAGCATCACAATTGTGCATACACAGACTACATGAACATATTCAGTGTATGCTAAATTAATCTGACTGTTGTTGCTGGAACTTCTGTATATTCCTTCTAGTTCTATCCCCTCTTGCCTGCTATATGTTTATAAAATAAATACTATAAAACTAACACCACAAAATTGGATTAGCCGCTAAACTTCGCAGGAAAAATGCAGCGACATTACTACTTTGTTTGAGGAAACACAAGATAAGGAAAGATCAAGTATTATTTTAATCTAAAACCTATAAATGACATTCAGTGACAAAAATGCTGCTAAAAGCAGTTTTTGATGCGTCGCTGTATGGGTCCAAGAGTGGGCAGGTGTACATATAGTTTTGACCGGCGTATCAAAATATTGTTTATGAAGCTTTTCAACCCTGACTGAAAATATAGTTGTGATGATTGTTTTCAAAATTTACATTTTAAAAATGAGAACTGTTTAAATGTATGTTTTGATACTTTGGAGAGGGTGTTGAGAATTAGAATCGCAATCTTCACAAAAAATGTCTTGCATACTCTCAAAAACATGGGTTACAAATGTGACTGTGGTGCAAAAATCTCACACAGTTTACACCAACACATTTCTAATACATATTATCTAAACCACAAAAAAGCTTGTTAAATGTAGATTAGAAAAATCTCTAAATTCGACACCAGTTCAGAAAATAATTGTGGTTGGTGGTGAAGATCTTGCTGTGTAAAAAAAAAAAAATAGTATTCTAACCTCACCACAACCATGGGTAAGACGAAAGAGCTGTCAAAAAACCTCAGGAACCAGACTGTAGACCTGCACAAGACTGGGACAGGCTACACGATATAGAAGCTTGATGGAAGAAATAGACAAGGCGAGTTTATTTATAGATCACAATTTGTATTGAAGGCAATTCAAAGGGCTTTCCAGAAAATGACATGGCAATAATCTAAATATAAAATCAAAATTAAAATCAGAAAAATAAATCATACAAACTATCATAATTAGATTTAAAATCAATCAAATACTGTAGATAAAATATTTTTAGTGATCATATGCAAAAGTAAAAATGTTTTCAGCCGAGATTTGAACATTGCAAATGTTGAGGCCTGTCTCACATCTTCGCGAAGACTATTTTAGATTTTAGGTTCATAAGAATAACACAGTTTTATCATGTTTGGTCCGGACTCTGGGCACCAGCAGAAGACCACTCTCTGAGGTTCTCAGAGCTTGTACTGTATTATTAATTAATTTTTTAATTAATTAAATTATCTTATTTAATAATTAATAATAAGTATTAATTATTATTAATTAAACTGTATCATTTTCAATATATTTGTATATTTTTGCTTTTTGTTGTATAACTAGATTGACATGTTCCTTTTCAGTTAATTTATGTACGTGTTTTTATTTCCAGGAAAAGAGAGAAAAGCAGGTTTGGAACAAGAGGCGGCAAATTCTGTACACAGTGGAAAAGGTAAGAACATATAAATCAGATAAACTTTCCACGCATCCAGCTAGACTGCTGTAAGGCTGAACTACCTTGTTTTAGCTCTTCGCCCTCTGTTTTGGACATTTATATCCATCCAATTTTCTACCGCTTGTCCCTTTCGGGGTCGCAGCGGGTGCTGGGGCCTATCTCAGATGCATACGGGCGGAAGGCGGGGTACACCCTGGACATTATCAATCAATCATATGTTGTTTATATAGCCCTTAATTACGAGTGCCTCAAAGGGCTTCACAAAATCACAACATCCCCTGACCTAAACCCACATCCGGGCGAGAAAAAACTTTATCAATCCCAGATGGGGAAAAAGAAGAATTTATGAAAATTAATCACGGATGTGGGGACCCTCGTTCCAGAGTGACTGGCTACAATGGCTGTCAAGTGGGGACACTTATTACATTGTTAAATTAATAAAGCTTGCAACTAAGTGTAATGAAAAAGTTCCCATCACGCTGCATCACATTACACAATCTACTTTCAGAATTTATATAAGCCCCATTTAGGATGTTGTTCTGTTATTCTAAAAATGCTTGTCATGCTAGCTAGGTTGTGCGGCTGTAGCTAGTATAACCACATTGTCAGACTAGCAAAAATGTACTACATTTATGAACGATTGGACAGTTGATCTGCCTTCAATATTAACAACAGCCGTGCATTGTATGTTTTTACTTAAGAATCACTCATCAGAATGAGTTAGTAAATGCGTTTGTAGCCAGTAAACAACGATGTCAGGTGAGCAGCAAACAGACTTCACTACAATTTACTACATTTAATTAATGATTAAACAGCTGATCTACTTTCAAAATTTACGTTAGTCATGTTTTGGATGTTTTTATTCTAAAATGGCTTGACATACAAGCCAGCATGTGTGTCTGTAGCTAGTAAACTACAATGGCAAAATTAGGGCTGGGCGATATATCGATATACTCGATATATCGCGGGTTTGTCTCTGTGCAATATAGAAAATAACTGTATCGTGATATTCGAGTATACATTCTCACGCAGTTACTTTTAGCTGCCGGCATTACACTGCATGCGTTTCCCACTCTTTCTTGTCTCTCCTTCTCACAGAGACGTAAACCAACCGCACCTTCTTACACACGTCACGTGCGCAACGTCACACGCTGCCGCGGAGCAGAGAGGTAGCGACATGGTAACATTAGCTGTGATGCTAAAGGTGAGGTGCAAGTGATAATACGAGAGAGCGAGAAGGGGCAAATCTGGTAACAAATGAAGGCAGAATTAATTCCCCAAAAAAACAGCACGGGATCCATCGTCCGGCGGTGGGTTGGCTTTAAGCGGGAATATGTTCAACATTTATACGGCAAAAGTGTTGCTACAAAAAGTAAAAGCACTGCTAATGTAGCATCATTTGAAAAGTCACCCGCTAGAGAACAAGGAGTGCTTCAAAATCCGCATGTCAACATCTCCGGCCGGTGACACACCAACAAAATGCCCAAGCAACTATTTCCAACCACAGAAGGAGATAACGTCCGCAGGAACCTATTATGCAGCTCATTTTTATTTGACAGTTATTGAAAAGTTTTGTGACATCATGCACAAAAGAGCACTTTATTTTTTTTAAACTATTGTAGCGGCATTCTGTACAAAAAGTACACTTTAATTTATTATTGTTTTGATATGTCATCTTGGTGACATCATGCACAAAAGTGCACTAATAGCTTGTTTTAAAATGTCTCTGACAGTCTTGCACTTTCTGTTTTAAAATGACATGAATGTTTTTTGCCACTGCTTAATAACTGTTTAATAAATACAGTTTTGGTCGATTGACTTAGTTGTGATTTCCCTCTCTGCATGAAAGTAAAAAAATTTAGCATAAGTTAATGCAGTATGAACTAGAATGTTTTAATGTACACACATATAATCATCATACTGCTGTGATGGAATCAATAAATTACTATCTATTTATCTTATATGCATCGAGTGTTCATTCAAGGCTGAGGCAAAATATCGAGATGTGTATCGTGACATGGCCTAAAAATATCAGGATATTAAAAAAGGCCATATCGCCCAGCCCTAGCCAGAATAGCTGCAAACCAACTTCAATATAATTTACGAAATTCCATGAACTATATGATAGCTTGTCAACTTTCATGTTTTAAATTTTTTTACAATACAATTGCTCATCAAAACAAGGTCGATAATGTGGCTGTAAATAGCTAGTAATAACAGTACGTCTATGCAGCAAGCGCATTTCAATATGATTTACAACATTTGATGAATTTCAGGAAACTGATGCCTTCTCGTTTCTTAGGGTGTGTTTTCCACCAGCACAATTGTTACCCGGCCCATATTTAATCCACATAACCTTTTTAGATCTACAGTTTGCTTCTGGAGGTCCAGGACTTTGAGAAACGTTTTGTCCATGCACCAGAAGAGGACAGAGAGCTTTTACTCGAGCAGCACAAAACCAACACCATGCAGCTGTGCAACTCTCTGCAAGAAAAAGATTGGGACGACAGGTTAGACCTTAGACTTAAGTTTGCTCTGTGCATTTTGTCTTCATAAGCCCAATTATTTTTTTTATTACTTTCCTTATGCTCTCTGGAAGGGTGAGCGATGATCGGTGCATGATGATCATGTCAGTGAGGAAGGGCAAGCGGCTCATATCCAGGCTGCTCCCCTATCTGCCCTCCTCTCAGGCTGCTGCCGTTGTTATGGCGATTGCCCGCAACCTGCCCACCTTAGCCAAGAAGGACAAGCAAGACCAGGTAAGGTATATATATTTCAAATGACAGTATAAGAAAATATCCTATGTACTAGGGTAGTAACGGTATGCCTTTATCACTGTTTAGTACAACCCTGTTATGATCCGCTGCCCGGATCATATTATGATTTAGATTTTTGAGTCTGTTTGTGTTTTCTGTTAGTTTTGGACTCCTTTTGTTATTATTTGTGCACCTATGAGTTAGTTTCGTCACCATAGTAACTCATTATGTTCACCTGCCGCTTGCTTCTGACGTGTACCTGTTTTATGATTACTGTCGTTATTTAAGCCTGCTTTCTCCCGTCAGTCTGTCTGGCTTCGTGGTTTGTTTTCACGCAACAAGTAACGACTTCTGTGTTCCTGCTCGCTACCTTCTAGCTTCCACGCTAGGCTCTTTGGTTTATCTTCTAGCTCCCATGCTAGCTCTTTTGTTTTGCCTTTAGTGCTTTGAGCAAGTTTTTCTTTTTCACAGTCTGATTTATTTTTAAATAAATCATTTGTTCTTACCTTCACGCTGTGTCCGAGGCTCGTCAGCATTCCTGGGAGAACGAATCCGCATCACCAAGCGACCCGGTCGTTACAAACCCTCCGTTTTAACATTACGGTTTGTTCATGTTGTGTACAATAAGGAGACATATTGCAAAACATAAAAGTGCTTAGCTTTTGTGAAAAAAATTTTTTTTTAAAATATAAATATAAAACGCAAACTGCTTGCAGGTCATTTAAGAAAAAACAACAAAAAGCGCCGCCTTGCAGCAGTGCCTATAAAGCGTTTCTGAGCGAACTTGGACTAAAGTGTTTTGCACCACTGAGTTTTCCAGCTCAAAAAGCAGCCTCACCAGACTTATGGATTCCAATGACAAGCCTCTGGGTGTTTCTTCCATACGGACTGCGTTAAAGAGGCATCAGGAAAGACACTTCCAATTGTAGTTGTTTGCCTTGGAATATCCATCCATCCATCCATTTTCTACCGCTTATTCCCTTTTGGGGTCGCGGGGGGCGCTGGCGCCTATCTCAGCTACAATCGGGCGGAAGGCGGGGTACACCCTGGACAAGTCGCCACCTCATCGCAGGGCCAACACAGATAGACAGACAACATTCACACTCACATTCACACACTAGGGCCAATTTTAGTGTTGCCAATCAACCTATCCCCAGAATATATCCCCTTGGAATATATCGTGATACAATGTAAATCAGCACCGCCAAGTCCAGCTCCATGGTTCTTGCCCGGGAAAGGGTGGAGTACCTTTTCCGGGTTAAGGAGGAGACCCTTCCCAAGTGGAGGAGTTCAAGTACCTCGCAGTCTTTTTCACGAGTGGGGAAAGAGGGGATCGTGAGATCGACAGGCGGATTGGTGCGGCGTATTCAGTAATGCGGACGCTGTATCGATCCGTTGTGGTGAAGAAGGAGCTGAGCAGGAAGGCAAAGCTCTCAATTTACCGGTCGATCTACGTTCCCATCCTCACTTATGGTCATGAGCTTTGGGTTATGACCGAAAGGACAAAATCACGGGTACAAGTGGCTGAAATAAGTTTCCTTCGCCGGGTGGTGGGGCTCTCGCTTGGAGATAGGGTGAGAAGCTCTGCCATCCGGGAGGGGCTCAAAGTAAAGCCGCTGCTCCTCCACATCGAGAGGAGCCAGATGAGGTGGTTCGGGCATCTGGTCAGGATGCCACCCGAACGCCTCCCTAGGAAGGTGTTTTGGAAACATCCGAGGCCATGGGGAAGACCCAGGACACGTTGGGAAGACTATGTCTCCCGGCTTGCCTGGGAACGCCTCGGGATCCCCCGGGAAATGCTGGACCAAGTGGCTAAGAAGCGGGAAGTCTGGGCTTCCCTGCTTAGGCTCCTGCCCCTGCCACCCAACCTCGGATTAGCGGAAGAAGATGGAAGGATGGATGTAAATTGTTATCAGGAGTAAAAATTTAAATGTAAAATGTATTTTATTTAATTTTTTTTTAAAGTTGAATTTTTTTTTAATTGTGGTCCCCTTTATTTAGTATTGTATGTAGTATTGAAATACGTGCGCGTACACGCAGTACACTAGGATTGTACGGTATACCGGTACTAATAAATTTCCGCGATTCTAATCCATCGGAAACGGTACAATACTACCTTTGAAAAATAAAAAACGATAAACAAACACCGATGCCGTTTATGCTGCTGTGCGACGGTGACGACAGAGCCGAGGCGCATGATGTGTGTCAAAACGCACACACCAAGGGCATACAAGCGGAGCTTGGAGAGAAAAAATGGTTGAAAAAAAAAAAATCCAAATTCTACTGGTTCATAAAGAAAAGTGCAATATGGAGGTATAAGTGTGGACTAGTGATCAGCTGGTACACAAATTGACAACTCTGTTGTGCTTCACCCGACATAGTGAAGTTATTTGTCCAACTGTTTAATAACTCTTTAAATAGTAGCAATACATTTTTTTCAAGTAAAGTCTTATTTTCTGTGCTCATACTGAAGCTTTTTTTTTTTTAAAGATACTGTCAATACAGAATGACTCTGATAACTCCCAGCTTTCTGTCTGTTCAGGTGCTGTGCTGGTTGGTGGAGCCAATTTCGGCTGTGATAATGTCCATGTCCAGTGCTGCCCTCACAGACCTGCTGCAGGAGCTCCAGGGCAGTGAGGGTCAACTTGCCACAGTACTACATAACAAGGTACACACTTTTGATGACATGCTCTGTATTGTAGTTATTTCTGTGGGGCATCAAATATCCTAAAGAAGGGGCAACTCAAACAAATGAGGATCTTAAACCAAGTGCAATATGAATTAGGGCTGGGCGTTATGGCCTTTTATTAATATCTCAATATTTTTAGGCCATGTCACAATACATGATATTATCTCGATATATTGCCTTAGCCTTGAATGAACACTTGATGCATATAATCACACTAAAACTGTATCTATTAAGCAGTGGCACAAACAATCATGTCACTTTCAAGACCGAAAGTTTAACACTGTTAAAAGTATGCTCCACACTGTGAACCTACACTAAACAAGAATGACAAAACACATTTCGGGAGAACATCCACACCTTAATACAACATAAACACAACAGAACAAATACCCAGAAACCCTTGCAGCACTAACTCTTCCGGTACACTACAATAAACACCCCCGTTACCACACCAAACCCCGCCCCTCTCAACGTCCTCATGCTCTCTCAGGGAGAGCATGTTCCAAATTCCAAGCTGCTCTTTTGAGGCATGTTAATAAAAATAATGCACTTTGTGACTTCAATAATAAATATGGCAGTGCCATGTTGGCATTTTTTTTCCATAACTTGAGTTGATTTAATTTTGGAAAACCTTGTTACATTGTTTAATGCATCCAGCGGAGCATCACAACAAAATTAGGCATACAAATTCCACGACTGTATCTATCGGTACCGGTTGATATCGGAATCGGTAATTAAGAGAATATGGGATATCGGCAAAAAAGGCATTATCGGACATCTCTAATTACTACCTGATTCTCCACGAGCCATGAAGCTACAATTGTAGAGGTCATCATTATTTTTGTTGGCAAAGATTCATGGTCTTACTCACCAGCATCAAACTTAAAGCCCTGCCCGTACTGACCCACACTCTGGTGCAACATAAACCTTTTTTTTTTTTCAAGATGGCGCCCCTGTGGTGGCTGCTGTTGGCAGGAGCTCTGTGGTCTTGTGTCATCATTTTGTGTTTCCCTCTTGTTTTCATGTTATTTTATATATATATATATATATATATATATATATATATATATGTATATATATATATATATATATATGTATATATATATATATATATATATATATATATATATATATATATATATATATATATATATATATATATTTTTTTTTTTTTTTTGTTGTTGTTGTTGTTTTTTGTTTTTTTTTGCCTTTTGGTCCGGGACCCTTTGGGACTGTGTGACAAGGAGTGGCACTTTCGTGATCTCTGCGGTGCTTTTTGTGGACTTCTGGATCTGCCTTCCGGGAGCCTTTTGGCCATGGAGACCAGCTGCTGGGTCTCTGCCACACCGGAGTCAGTTAGGAGAGACTGGAGGAGAAGCGGATGAGGAGACAGGGCCGCAGAGCTGGCACTGAGCGCCGAGACGGACAAACTTCACAGTGTCTTGGCTGAATGAGCAGGTATCGAACACCTCAGTCTTCTTGGACGTATTCTCGCTCATCCATGCGGACTGGACACTGGCCGAGAGTTGGTTGGCGGCCGAGAGTGGAGTCGGCTCTCTTGGTTGCTCTGTTGGGTCTGCTCCTGTCTCAGGCCATGCTCCCTCCACCCCAGCAGACGATGGCGTGGAACACCGCAGAGGCCACCGCAGTGTATATGGTTCTTTTACTTTTTATTCATAGCTGTATGTAGAAGTGGCGTGTTGTATCAGCTCCGCTGCTTTAATGTCTGTCATGTCCTTCGTTTTCTATCATGTTTGATGTTTCCCTCTTAGACACATGTAAGAGGGATGTGTACTATGGCTATGAGTTGTTGTTTTTTTGTTTTTTTCTCTCTTGGCCTCAGTCTGGACCCCTCTCCAGAGGCCCAGGCTTAGACCGATTTTTTAATTTAATTTAATTTTTAAACTTTTATCCCCCCCCCTGTTTATATCTCACCTTTTTTGTAAGGGG
Source organism: Nerophis ophidion (assembly GCF_033978795.1). Classification (NCBI taxonomy): domain Eukaryota; kingdom Metazoa; phylum Chordata; class Actinopteri; order Syngnathiformes; family Syngnathidae; genus Nerophis; species Nerophis ophidion. The sequence goes on along the minus strand of NC_084611.1, from coordinate 57,700,983 downwards.
CGCCGGAAGTTGGCAGACCCGTCAGCGATCCTGTTCTGTCTCCCTGTAATGTTTGTCTGATATTAAATGGGATTGTGCTGAAAATGTTAATTTTCCTGAAGGAATAAATAAAGTACTATCTATCTATCTATCTATCTATCTATCTATCTATCTATCTATCTATCTATCTATCTATCTATCTATCTATCTATCTATCTATCTATCTATCTATCTATCTATCTATCTATCTATCTATCTATCTATCTATCTATCTATCTATCTATCTATCTATCTATCTATCTATCCATCTGACTGAAGCTGTTATTTTTGATAACAATTTTTTTAACTGTCAGTTTTGGGATGTCTGCACTAATGTAGTGTTAAATTTAAAGTAGCAATGGTTATCACACACACGCAAGGTGTGGCGGAATTATTCTCTGCATTTAACCCATCACCCTTGATCACCCCCTGGGAGGTGAGGGGAGCAGTGAGCAGCAGCGGTGGCCGCGCCCGGGAATCGTTTTTGTTGATTTGAACCCTTATTCCAACCCTTGATGCTAAGTGCCAGGCAGGGAGGTAATGGGTCCCATTTTTATAGTCTTTGGTATGACTCGGCCGGGGTTTGAACTCACAATTTACCGATCTCAGGGCGGACACTAAACTCACTATTAAAAAAAAGGTGGCAGCTGTATTTCGGGAGAAGACACTTTTGTTTACAAATCTCCCCGCATGCATAACAACTGTTTATAGGTGCAGCGGAAAAAACAACACCACACTTGCAGTCTTTACAATAAATTTGCTCTGTGTTACATCCTGTCTAACCGCACTAACATAATAAGAGCCCCAAAGAATAGCTTGCTTCGAGTTCCTTTATTTAAAAATTAAGGTTTGAAGCATGGGTGTCAAAGTTATTTTAGCTCAGGGGCCGCATGGAGGAAAATCTATGCACACACGGGATGGACTAATAAAATCATGGCATTATAATAAAAAATAAAGACAACTTCAGATTGTTTTCCTTGTTTTACTTTGGCCAAAAATAGAACAAAGACATTCTGAAAATATTACAATAAAATATAGGAAACAATACTGGCAGCAGTAAAGTATAGAGAAAGAAGAAAATGAATGAATGCTTGTAACTGAATACAATGTTTTTTATTTTGTATTATTTTTTTTCATGAATTAAGTTACGTTTATGACAACCTTTTTCCAAAAGACAATATAGAATGTGAGATATAACAGGATAATGCATACATTCATCATTTGTAGAGATGTCCGATAATAGCTTTTTTTCCGATATTGTCCAACTCTTAATTACCGATACCGATGAATAGAGTCGTGGAATTAACACATTATTATGCCTAATTTTGTTGTGATGCCCTGCTGGATGTGTTAAACAATGTAACAAGGTTTTCCAAAATAAATCCACTCAAGTTATGGAATAAAATGCCAACATGGCACTGCCATATTTATTATTGAAGTCACAAAGTGCATTCTGTTTTTTTAACATGCCTTGAAACAGCAGCTTGGAATTTGGGACATGCGCTCCCTGAGAGAGCATAAGGAGGTTGAGGTGGGGGGGGGGGGGGGGGGGGGGGGTGTATTGTAGCGTCCCGGAAGAGTTAGTGCTGGAAGGGGTTATGGGTATTTGTTCTGTTGTGTTACGGTGCGGATGTTTTCCTGAAATGTGTTTGTCATTCTTGTTTGGTGTGGGTTCACAGTGTGATGCATATTTGTAACAGTGTTAAAGTTGTTTATACGGCCACCCTCAGTGTGACCTTTATGACTGTTGACCTAGTGTGCGTGGCATTCACTTTGTGTGTGTGTGTGTGTGTGTGTGTGTGTGTGTGTGTGTGTGTGTGTGTGTGAGTGTGTGAGTGAGAAAAGCCGTAGATATTGTGTGACTGGGCCGGCACGCAAAGGCAGTGCCTTTAAGGTTTATCTGCGCTCTGTACTTCTCCCTACGGCCGTGTACACAGCGGCGTTTTAAAGAGTCATAAATTCTACTTTTTTTAAAACCAGTACCGAAAATTTAGAAACAGATACTGATCATTTCCGATATTAACGGACACCTCTGATCATTTGTTTTCAAAACACTTAAAAAAAAAAAGTGGGACCCCAAAAATTTGCTGTGGGACCCCATTTCTATGACTTGATGGGGTCCCTGGGACCCTGTTTTGCAAATTCCTAGCGCCAACACTGATGGCATATTGGTGCGTGCAAAACAGCAGCAGTCTTGCGGGCCAGTTCTAATACTAATAAAATATCATAGATCATTCATTCGCGGGCCTTGACTTTGACAGACAGGGTTTTAACTGTCCAAAGTTTTTTTTTTTCATGGTAGAGAGAAACAACATGGTACATTTGCATTCTGTAACAGATCTGAGACATTTTTAATTTTTATGTGCAGATTGAATCAAATTTAATCGTGATTGATCGATTTAGCTCCTTAAGAATTAAAATGGAATGGATTTGGGATATTAGCTATGATACTCAGCACTTTCATAAAATACAAATATTGAGGTCTAGAATACAAAAAGACACTAAATATAAATGTGTCCTTTGTTTGTGTTCAGTTTGGTGTTACGCTGCTCTATCTGATCTTGAGTAAAGGAGAGAGGATGCAAAGTTCTGACCCCAACTGTCAGCTCATGGATGACAATCGATGGTGAGACACTTCAATCCTCGATGTTTGCACTAACACGACTCACACATTTTAATTAGCTGTTACTTTTTTGTCATCCAGGACGGAGTTGGTGTTTTCTGTGACCAGGGAGTTGCTGAGCATTCCCTCTACGTCTCTCTCGTCTCCTCTTTTTACGCCTCCCAATTTGCTCTTCCTATTCTCACGCTACGTGGACCGCCAACGCTTGGACTTGTTACAGGAAAAACTACAGTAAGTCACATACAAACCCGATTTCCATGTGAGTTGGGAAATTGTGTTAGATGTAAATGTGAACGGAATACAATGATTTGCAAATCATTTTCAACCCATATTCAATTGAATGTACTACAAATACAATATATTTAATGTTCGAACTCATTAACTTAAATTTTTTTTGCAAATAATAATTAACTTAGAATTTCATGGCTGCAACATGTGCCAAAGTAGTTGGAAAAGGGCATGTTCACCACTGTGTTACATCACATTTTCTTTTAACAACACTCAAACGTTTGGGAACTGAGGAAACTAATTGTTGAAGCTTTGAAAGTGGAATTCTTTCCAATTCCTGTTTTATGTAGAGCTTCAGTCTTTAAACTGTCCAGGGGTCTCCGCTGTCGTAGTTTACGCTACATAATGCGCCACACATTTGCGATGGGAGACAGGTCTGGACTGCAGGCGGGCCAGGAAAGTACCTGCACTCTTTTTATGAAGCCACGCTGTTTTAAAACGTGCTGAATGTGGCTTGGCATTGTCTTGTTGAAATAAGCAGGGGCATCCATGAAAAAGAAGGCGCTTAGATAGCAACATATGTTGTTCCAACACCTGTATGTACCTTTCAGCATTAATGGTGCCTTCACAGATGTGTAAGTTACCCATGTCTTGGGCACTAATGCACCCCCATAACATCACAGATGCTGGCTTTTGAACTTTGCGCCTATGACAGTCTGGATGGTTCGCTTCCCATTTGGTCCGGATGATACGATGTTGAATATTTCCAAAAACAATTTGAAATGTGGACTCGTCAGACCACAGAACACTTTTCCACTTTGTATCAGTCCATCTTAGATGATCTCGGGCCCAGAGAAGCTGGTGGCATTTCTGGATGTTGTTGAGAACATAATAGAGCTTTATCTTGCATTTACAGATGTAGCAACAAACTGAATTTAGTGACAGTGGTTTTCTGAAGTGTTCCTGAGCCCTTGTGGTTATATCCTTTAGAGATTGATGTCGTTTTTTGATACAGTGACGTCCGAGGGATCGAAGGTCACGGTCACTCAATGTTGGTTTCAGGCCATGCTGCTTACGTGGAGTGATTTTTCCAGATTCTCTGAACCTTTTGATGATATTATGGACCGTAGATGTTGAAATCCCTAAATTTCTTGCAATTGCACTTTGGGAAACGTTGTTCTTCAACTGTTTAACTATTGTTTTACTATTTGCTCACGCAGCTGGGGACAAAGGGGTGTGCCTCACCCCATCCTTTCTTGTGAAAGACTGAGCATTTTTTGGGAAGCTGTTTTTATACCCAATCATGGCACCCACCTGTTCCCAAATAGCCTGCACACCTATGGGAAGTTCCATATAAGTGTTTGATGAGCATTCCTCAACTTAATCCGTATTTATTGCCACCTTTCCCAACTTCTTTGTCACGTGTTGCTGGCATCAAAATTCTAAAGTTAATGATTATTTGCAAATAAAAAAAAAAAATGTTTATCAGTTTGAACATCAAATATGTTGTCTTTGTAGCATATTCAACTGAATATGGGTTGAAAAGGATGTGCAAATCATTGTGTTCCGTTTATATTTACATCTAACACAATTTCCCAACTTATATGGAAACGGGGTTTGTAAATACACACAGCACTTAAGGTATTGAACTATATTAGGGCTGGGCGATATGGACCTAAACTGATTCCGCTGTATTTTTAGTTTGAATACCGCTATCTGATACATTATACCGGTATATTAATAAAAACGTTCAAAGTGCTTAAGATTTCCTCAATGTTTTATGGCTAGATAACCAGTGTTGAGAGCACTCAGGTTATTTTTGTTATAAGTAGTAACATAATGTGTTGTGTGGAAGTCGCTTCCTAGCAGCTCCACTTAAGTTTTAATGTTTTTATCAAGATTTTCCAAATGTCTTTCGGCATGTCATGACATTGCCGTCTCTCCCAATCCTCTCTGCTCCCGGCCGCTTACTGTTAAAGACAACAGATGATTAGTTTAACATGTACCACCTGTGAAATCTAATCACCTGCCAGCTGTGTCTCGCCTTCCGGGAAATGCACTACCCCTAGCTGATGGTTCTCCACCCTCGACACCGTTGACGGAGGCGGTGACCTTTGCTCCTGCAGGCGCGTGGACAAACTTCCCTCCACAGTTGTTTATGCTTTAAAAATAGTTAGTCAGTCGTTACTATGTCAAAGCATTTTTTTGTTCATGGATTTTGGGTTTATATTCTCTCGGTTGTACGCGGGATAGATGGAGTTTCTACTCGCTCACTGCGCTGAAATCCGCTGGCTGTTAACTTTAAAACTACTATTCTGCCACCCACCCGCTACACTACAGTACCTGAGTCTGCACGGGCTATGGGTAGAGGTACTTTTAAACCGAGTTGTTGTTAAATGTTACACAAGTTGGCCTTCTGAAAAATAGGTATCGATCCAGCATCAATTTAAATTATATATCAATTTGCTTACGCATTTGTTTACTAAGTGGTGCTCCTCGCCCCATCCTTGGTTGTGAATGACTGAGCATTTCATGGAAGCTGCTTATATACCCAAATCATGGCACCCACCTGTTGCCATTTAGCCTGTTCCCCTGTGGGATGTTCCAAATAAGTGTTTGATGAGCATTCCTCAACTTCCTCTGTCTTTTTTGCTACTTGTGCCAGCTTTTTTGAAGCATGTTGCAGGCATCAAATTCCAAATGAGCTAATTTTTTGCAAAAAATAACAAAGTCTTCCAGTTCCAACAATAAATATCTCGTATTTGCAGTCTATTCAATTGAATATAAGTTTAAAAGGATTTGCAAATCGTTGTATTCTGTTTTTATTTACCATTTGCACAAAGTGACAACCTCACTGGTTTTGGGTTTTGCACAATTTACAATACTGTGCTGCACAAAGATACACATTTCTGCCTTTTTTTTTTTTTAATACTTTAGGATTGTGTATTTAAGCTTTGAATATGTATTTAGACGTCATTGAAGTCGTTTTGGATTGTATTTCTGAAGCAATGACGTTTCTTAGAAAATAAATAATAAGTGTGTTACTTGTCTTTTCCAGGATTTCCACTTTGTCCCGGTAAAAGTTTCTGCATCGTCATCAACACAGAAGCCTCCTGGTATATTGCGGGCGAGTGTGTGTGTGTGTGTGTGTGTGGCATTGTGATGACTTGTTTTAATCCAATTTCTTCTCCTGCCCCTTTTTTTCTTGTGTGCGAGTGCGTCCGCGTGTGTATGCATTTTTTTTAATGGAACCGAGCCGACTAAATGAGATTGAGGATTTTTGAATGCTAGCAATGACATCTGCGTTTTTAAATATATTGTTTTGAAAATTGAACCCTAAAATTAAAAGTATTTCTATGATATCAAATGTGCACTGCTATTTTTCTTGTCCCGTTGCTTTGAGCGTAGTTCTCTAACACCGTATAGCTGACAAATATGTCCAACTAATCGATTCCCTAAACTCCTCTGCTTTAAGTCTCTTTGTAAATTATTATTGGAATGTACATTGTGTGTAACTGTCTTTTTAAAGTAAACTGAACATGTGGTTTTCAATAAATGTACAATTTTTTTTTTTAGTGAATACTTTTTTTTTTTCTAAGTTGACATTTGTTTGGAATACCTAAATAGTTCCGCAATAAATAAAAATATTTTCTTAAGAAAGGATAGTGTGCATGGACTATTCATAAGGTGTCAACCTGTCCCTCAGCCAACTTTGTAATCAAGCGGCTACACAACAGCCAAGCACACTGCTGTGAGGTTCCAATTTTTAAAACGCCCTCATCCTATTGACTCAAACCACTTCAGACCTGTTGGCCTGACCTCCCGGCTTATGAAGACCATGGAGTGGATTAACCTCCTCCACCTGCAGTTTGCTCACTGTCCAAGCTTCAGGGTGGATGACCCCATTATCTACCTGCTGCATCGGGCCTTCACCCACCTCTAGACCACGGTAAGTGTTCTTTGACCTCTCCAGTTCTTTAAACAAAATCCAGCTGGCACTGCTGCGGCTGAAACTGGAAGATGGGGGAGTAGACCATCACCTGGCTGCAGGACGTGAGGCTGGGTGAACACTCAAGGATCAGATATACAAATATTAGACTCCTTTAAAAACCTGGGTGTTTGCTAGAATAATCATGTATATATATTACCACACAAATTTAGTATGCTTTAAGTCTGTTGCTATAGTTATTAGCTATTGTGCTAAAGCTGCATTGTTTCTATCTGTGCAAGGACAAAACTTATTTTCTGAGGGGTGGCTTCAGCCGCAGATGTTATCTTTGTTTTAGCCCACTAACAGCCAATGACTTTAATGACCTCAACGCAGATAAGACGACAACACACAGACGACGCAGGGACCCAGCACATTCCGTCACGTTTTGTGCATCCTGGACCTGCTTTGCATAATATATGTGACCACTCCTTTTAGAGGCGGCCTCAGTGATGTTGACTGGGGAACTCCTGAATAAATAGCAGCACGCGGGGAGCTGAACCTTCGAGCGTAGGGCGTGACTGTGACTTAAGAGTGCAGCTCCATGTGTTCTCCTCATGCGCTAAATCGAACTCTGTCTCTGCATGGTTCCTTGCTTCTTGTCTGATTAATAGATGTCATCAGTGTTTGAAGCTAACAGTGTTCACCTCAATAAATTGGACTGGACTATGTGGTCAAAGGAGAACGAGGCCCTTCGGGGTGTACGGGTCACTACTGTGCACTTTTTGCGACACCGTGGTGGCTTCTGCGATGCTCTATGCTGTCGTTTACTAGGGTGGGGACAGCAAAGGTCGGAGACAGGAACAGACTTCTTAATAAACTGATTAAGAGAGCTGACTACGTCCTAGGCTGCCCACTAGACAGCATTGACAATGCTGACCAAGAGAGATATCCATAATGTCCAATCCCTGTCACCTCCTTCACTATTAGACTATTACACCCACTGTGCAAGAAGGTCTTTTCTACACACATCCACAACACCATACAATCAACTTAATGGATTACTGTAATTTTTCGTGGTGGGGAATGCAGATGTTAGTGTTTTTGGTTGTTGTTTTTAATATTTTTTTAAAATACATATTAGAGAGCAATATGTAGTATTTATTACATTTGTAAAAACCTGCACGACAATAACGTAATTTCCCCATTGTGAGACGCATAAAAGTCCATCCTAACAGCATATAAGCTAGACACACATCTATCCATCCGTTTTCTACTGCTTGTCCCTTAAGGGTCGCGGGGGGGGGGGGGGGGGGGGGGGGGTTGGTTGCTGGAGCCTATCTCAGCTGCATTTGGGCGGAAGGTGGCGTACACCCTGGACAAGTCGCCACCTCATCACAGGGCCAACACTAATAGACAACATTCATTACTCACATTCACCCATCCATTTTCTAACGCTTATTCCCTTTTGGGGTCACGGGGGGCGCTGGCGCCTATCTCAGCTACAATCGGGCGGAAGGCGGGGTACACCCTGGACAAGTCGCCACCCCATCGCAGGTCCAACACAGATAGACAGACAACATTCACACTCACATTCACCCATTAGGGCCAATTTAGTGTTGCCATTAAACCTATCCCCAGGTGCATGTCTTTGGAGGTGGGAGGAAGCCGGAGGGAACCCACGCAGTCACGGGGGGAACATGCAATTTACACAGAAAGATCTTGAGGATTGACACATAACTGTCCTTAAATGCATATTTGTCAATCTAAACAACATCAAATATGTATAGATCCATATTACTTACACAGGCTCCCAGGTAGAAGTGCATCAGACAATATCCAGTAACAAATGTGTCCGCATTGTTCAAGTTACTGCTTCATAAGCCAATTCAATGAAATATTGTGGTTTTGCCAAAAACAATTACCGCTCTACTTCAACTCTCAAAGACAACATAAGACAACAGGAGCTAGTAAAGCGACAGACATTGTGTGACATGTTTAAGGCTAAAAATAAAACATTACCAGCAAATTTACAAAAAATGTTTGTCATCACTTCTGAGAATACAGAGCATAGAAGAAAAGGTCATTTCAAACAGCAATATTCAAGGACAACTTTAAAACAAATGTGTACATCAGTGGTGGGGGTAAAACCGTGGAATTGTCTTTACAATGAGATAAAAGACTGTAAAAATATATTCCAATTGAAAAAAAATATATAAAAAGATAGAACAATAAGATCATATGGACAGCCATAAGTGTTTACATTTTGCTTTGTATTTATTATTTGACTTATTTTTTTTGTCTGGTTTTGTATTTGTTTTGTATCATTTCGTGAGGTGTATATTATATCATTATTTTACATTGTTGGGTTTATACTTCATGAAGTATTGCACTTGTTGTGTTTTTTTTGTGTGTTTTTTGATAGTTTTCATTTCATTTCATTTGTATGTATTTGTTGGTTTGTATGATTTCCATGAAGTAAGATTACGTATTATGTCAAAGGGGGCAGGAAAACATAAGATTTTTCTTCATCCTGCTCCTTGTTGTGTGAATGTAAAATTTTATATTTGAGGTATAATTGTCTTTGTATTGTGAGGCATACGCACTAACCCCTCTTCCACCGTGAAGTCCCTATGAAGGAGATAAATACAATTTAAAATTAATCTCTGGACTAAGTCTCTATTGCCACCAGATGTCGCTGCCGCTGCTCAGACTGACGTCACAAGCGAGGAATCGGTTTCACTAATTGTAATAACAAAAATACTTTTATTACCGATCCGCATATTGTTTTATTTTTTCCGTGTGATCAGGAGATACGCATCTAATTCAATGAGATTTAGAAAAATAACATTAACCATATATATATAATTATGGGCTTCACGGTGACAGAGGGGTTAGTGCGTCTGCCTCACAATACAAAGTTTCTGCAGTCCTGTGTTCAATCCCGGGCTCGGGATCTTTCTGTGTGGAGTTTGCATGTTCTCCCCGTGAATGCGTGGGTTCCCTCTGGGTACTCCGGCTTCCTCCCACCTCCAAAGGCATGCACCTGGGGATAGGTTGATTGGCAGAACTAAATTGGCCCTAGTGTGTGAATGTGAGTGTGAGTGTTGTCTGTCTATCTGTGTTGGCCCTGCGATGAGGTGGCGACTTGTCCAGGGTGTACCCCGCCTTCCGCCCGATTGTAGCTGAGATAGGCGCCAGCGCCCCCTGCGATCCAAAGGGAATAAGCGGTAGGAAATGGATGGATAGATATAATTATGACGACGAAAACACAAGCACTTCTGGTTGTTGTGGTTGACGATGTTGGAATGCTACTGCCATCCAGTGATGGAAGAGACACATGACAACGTGTTGAATCTTGGCGTCCGAATCAAATTCAAGTCATTTTTGTCACTACCCTACAAGTATTATCACGTATTGTACCAATATCTACAACAAACATTGTAATATTTATTTGGAACATGTAGTAAAGTGACTTACTCCTAATTATGCTCAACTCGAACTCAAGTGACGCTGTACTGCTCTAAACAATGCACTGGCCCAGGTGTCTCGGACCCCGCCTGATCCCCTAGCGGTGGTCTCCTTAGACATCTTATAAGTGGACGCAGCATTGGCTGCTATGACGCGAGAAATCCAGCCGCCATCTTGAAGTGGTGAAGAGGAGCCGGAGAGCAGCCTAAACTGACAGTTGACAGGTAGAAAACAAAGATGCCGGGCTGGTGTTCGGCGTTTTCCTGCTCAAATGAGCGGACTTTTGAAAATTGGAATCGGGGCATTATTTTTCACAAGATAGATTTAACATTAACGTACTATTGGTTGTATTTAGTGAAAAGAATACTACCACAGATTTGAGAAGGAGCAAATATCTTCAATAGTACTGAAACAAGAGTATGACCATAATATAATTGCTTGTCAATAAATTAAATTTAGAAATGTCATGCTTGTATAACATAAAGTTGAAATAAATGATGAAGATAAAGAGTGTTCTCATTATTATCATTTATTTTTATCATTATCATTTAGGGGAAGAATGTAAAACAAAATATCAATACAAAGTGTCAAGACAGGATATACTGATAGTCTATAGGTCTATAAGATGCAAACCCCGTTTCCATATGAGTTGGGAAATTGTGTTAGATGTAAATATAAACGGAATACAATGATTGGCAAATAAATTTCAACCCGTGTTTAGTTGATTATGCTACAAAGACAACATTTTGATGTTTAAACTTATACTTTTTTTTTTCCCAAATAATCATTAACTTTAGAATTTGATGCCAAAAACACGTGACAAAGAAGCAGGGAAAGGTGGAAAAAATACTGCTAAAGTTGAGGATCGCTCATCAAACACTTATTTGGAACATCCCACAGGTGTGCAGGCTATTTGGGAACAGGTGGGTGCCATGATTGGGTATAAAAACAGCTTCCAAAAAAAAAAAAAAAAAAAAAAAAAAATGCTCAGTCTTTCACAAGAAGGATGGGGCGAGGTACACCCCTCTGTGTACACCCCTACCATGAATTGATTTACGTGGACCCCGACTTAAACAAGATAAAAAAACTAATTCGGGTGATAGCATTCAGTGGTCATTAGTACGGAATGTGCACTGAACTGTGCAATCTACTAATATAAGTTTCAATCAATCAATTGTCCACAACTGCATGATTAAATAGTCAAACAATTTAAGAACGTTTCTCAAAGTACAATTGCAAGAAATTTAGGGATTTCAATATCTATGGTCCATAATATCATCAAAAGGTTCAGATAATCTGGAGAAATCACTCCACGTAAGCGGCATGGCCGGAAACCAACACTGAATGACCGTGACCTTCGATCAAAAACCGACATCAGTTAGAGTGTCCGCCCTGAGATTAGTAGGTTGTGAGTTCAAACCACGGCCGAGTCACACCAAAGACTATAAAAATGGGACTCATTTCCTCCCTGCTTGGCACTCAGCATCAAGGGTTGATATTGGGGGTTAAATCACCAAAAATGATTCCCGGGCGCGGCACCACTGCTGCCCACTGCTCCCCTCACCTCCCAGGGGGTGATCAAGGGTGATGGGTCAAATACAGAGAATAATTTTGCCACACCGAGTGTGTGTGTGTGTGTGTGACAATCATTGGTACTTTAACTTTAACTTTAACTTTAATTAGCCAGCACACCTGCGGGATGTTCCAAATAGGTGTTTGATGAGAATTTTGCATTTTTATCTTTATTTATTGCCACCTTTCCCAACTTCTTTGTCACGTGCTGCTGGCATCAAATTCTAAAGTTAATGATTATTTGCAAAACAAAAAAAAGTTTATCAGTTTGAACATCAAATATGTTGTCTTTGTAGCATATTCAACTGAATATGGGTTGAAAATGATTTGCAAATCATTGTATTCCGTTTATATTTACATCTAACACAATTTCCCAACTCATATAGAAACAGGGTTTGTAAATTAATTTGTATTATAATTTGTATTTGTTCATCTTGTTGGTTTACCAATCATGTTCTGACCCCCGACAGAGCAGTTATGTGTCCATGAAGCACAAAAATGTGTTCTGCCCCTTTTAAGGAAGCACTTAAAAGCACTATAACTTTAACTTTAAAGGATATCATCACATGGACTCAGGAACACTTCAGAAAACCACTGTCACTAAATACAGTTTGTCGCTACATCTGTAAGTGCAAGTTAAAGCTCTACTATGCAAAGCGAAAGTCATTTATCAACAACATCCAGAAACGCCTTCCGGCTTCTCTGGGCACGAGATCATCTAAGATGGACTGATGCAAAGTGGAAACGTGTTTTGTGGTCTGACGAGTCCACATTTCAAATTGCTTTTGGAAATATTCGACATCGTGTCATCCGGACCAAAGGGGAAGCGAACCATCCAGACAGTTAACGACGCAAAGTTCAAAAGCCAGCATCTGTGATGGTATGGGGGTGCATTAGTGCCCAAGGCATGGGTAACTTACACATCTGTGAAGGCACCATTAATGCTGAAAGGTACATACAGGTTTTGGAACAACATATCCTTCCATCTAAGCGCCATCTTTTTCATGGACGCTCCTGATTATTCCAGCAAGACAATGCCAAGCCACATTCAGCACGTTTTACAACAGCGTGGCTTCGTAAAAAAAGAGTGCGGGTACTTTCCCGGCCCGCCTGCAGGCCAGACCTGTCTCCCGTCGAAAATGTGTGGCGCATTATGAAGCGTAAAATACGTTAGCGGAGACTCCGGACTGTTGAACGACTGAAGCTCTACATAAAACAAGAATGGGAAAGAATTCCACTTTCAAAGCTTCAACAATTCGTTTCCTCAGTTCCCAAACGTTTATTGAGTGTTGTTAAAAGAAAAGGTGATGTAACACAGTGGTGAACATGCCCTTTCCCAACTACTTTGGCACATGTTGCAGCCATGACATTCTAAGTTAATTATTATTTGCAAAAAAAAAAATAAAAAAATTAGGTTTATGAGTTTGAACATCAAATATCTTGTCTTTGTAGTGAATCCAACTGAATATGGGTTGAAAAGGATTTGCAAATCATTGTATTCTGTTTATATTTACATCTAACAGAATTTCCCATCTCATATGAAAACGGGGTTTGTACTTTGATGGACTAAATAACCTTGTGAACAGGTTTGGAGCCGTGGGTCCTTCTTGACCCAATAGAGCACAGCCAGGCGGGTGCCAAGTTACAGAGTTTTTATTTTTACAGCCCAAAATCTCTTTCTCTCAGTGTTTTTGCTTTTCAGCAATATTTTAATGCCGCTCTTCCCGTCAGCGTCTCTGGCCTCCAGTCTTTTCCCCACCGCCTCTCATGGTCTCCCGCGCTCCTGATAAAGAGACAGGTGATTAGACGACTCGTTCCATCTGAGAAATCTTCTCACCTGTCATCGCTTCACAGCCGGCTACTGCGCACGCCCCGCCCGCAGGGGACGCGTCGACCACGCCCCTTCACATGCCTCCACCGCCAGTATAAGGCCGGGCACCCGTCCGGCCGCGACCACTCCCCCCCACCCCCGTCGAGGGGAGAGAGAGGAAGTCGGCCACGGCCATCTGCGTACCCGACCGGTGGACCGCCCGGAAGTTGTTGGGTTGCAATGCTAGGTACCACCGGGTGATCCGCGCGTTGGCATCCTTCATGCGGTGGAGCCATTGGAGCGGCTTGTGGTCCGAGGAGAGGCTGAAGGGGCGCCCCAACAGGTAATACTGGAGGGCCCCGACTGCCCATCGGACCACGATGTATCTCGCGTACTGTATCTCGCCTCCCGGTCCGAGAGCTTCCGGCTGATGTATAGGATGGGGCGGTCGACACCCCCCACCTGCTGCGACAACACCGCCCCCAGCCCCCGCTCCGACGCATCCCCCTGCAGGCAGAAAGGGATGGAGAAGTTAGGCATGCACAGTACCGGCTCCTTGCAGAGTGCAGAGTTTACCTGTTCGAACACCTGCTGGCACTCCACCGTCCACTGGACCAATTCTGACACACCCTTCCGGGTGAAGTCGGTCAGTGGGCTGGTCAAGTCCGCGAACCGGGGGATGAACCGGCGGTAGTACCCGGCCATGCCCAAAAACCGCCTCACCTCCTTTTTTGTCTTGGGGGGTGGGCATGCCGCGATCGCCGCCGTTTTGTCAACCTGCGGTTACACTTGACCCCCCCAAGTGGTACCCCAGATACTGTACCTCCCTCCGACCAATCGCACACTTCCCGGGGTTGGCGGTGAGCCCCGCCCGCCTCAAGGACTCAAGTACCGACTCCACTCGCTGCATATGTTCCTCCCAGCTGTTACTCTGGATGATGACATCATCTAGATATGCAGCTGCGTATGCCGCGTGGGGTCGCAGCATCCGGTCCATGAGGCGCTGGAACATCGCGGGCGCACCGAACAAGCCGAACGGGAGTGTCACAAATTGGTACATGTCTTCTGGAGTGGAGAAGGCCGTTTTTTCCCGGGACTCTGGTGATAAAGGAATCTGCCAGTAGCCCTTGGTTAAATCCAGTGTGGAAAAAAAACGCGCAGTGCCTAGCCGATCCAGGAGCTCGTCGACCCGAGGCATTGGGTACGTGTCGAAATGTGACACCTCATTCACCCTGCGGTAATCCACACAGAACCGTATAGACCCATCCTTCTTCCCCACTAGAACGATGGGACTACACCATGCACTGTGGGACTCTTCTATTACTCCCAACTCCAGCGTGTTTTTTAATTCTTCCCGGACCATTTTACGCTTATGCTTGGGAAGCCTATAGGGACGAGACCGCACCGTAATCCCCGGGCTGGTCTCAATGCGATGGCAGATGAGGTCTGTGCGCCCGGGCCGCGCGGAGAACACATCTGAAAAGCGACGCTGTAATTCAGCAACCTCCGCTTTTGTGCCAATGTGACCTGGTCATCACAAGGAAGAGGAGGCGGAGCGCGGGACCTCCGGCCCCAGCTCCTCCTCCTCCTTTACTACCGTCACCATGGAGACAGGCTCGACCTCCCTCCATGCCTTCAGCAGGTTCACGTGGTAAATTTGCATGTCTCCACCCCGGTCCGAGCGCTGGACCTCGTAATCTACCTCGCTAGTCTGCCGTGTGACCACAAAGGGCCCTTGCCACTTGGCCAGTAATTTAGAGCTGGAGGTTGGGAGTAGTACAAGTACTTTTTCTCCCGGTGAAAATTTCCTCGGCTGGGTTCCTCGGTTGTACGTGCGCTGTTGCTGTAGTTGGGCGCGGAGCAAATTTCCCCTTGTTAAGTGCGCCACCTTGTGAAGTTTTGCCCGCATGTCCAACACGTATTTAATCTCATTCTTACTGCGGCTGGAGCCTTCCTCCCAGTTTTCTTTAATAAGGTCCAGCACGTCGCGCGGCCTCCTGCCGTAAAGTAACTCAAAGGGCGTAAAGCCGAGGGAGGTCTGGGGTGCCTCCCGCATCGCGAACATCAAGGGATCCAGCCATTTGTCCCAATTAGGTTTGTCCTCGTGTATGAATTTACGGATCATGGTTTTCAGTGTTTTATTCAATCTTTCCAGGTGTGGATGGATTTAATTCCCAGTAATCCGTATAATTCTTTTATCGTGCGTAACATAAAGGACGTGCCCTGGTCAGTAAGGATTTCTTTCGGAATCCCTACCTGGGAGAACAGTGCTCGTGCAACACTCTTTGCAGAGATGGAGCGCATCAGCACTGCTTCGGGATATCGGGTTGCGTAATCCACTAGGACTAACACAAATCGATATCCCCGTGTGCTCGGGTGAAATGGTCCGATGAGGTCCATTCCGATTCTATCGAATGGGACCTCTATGAGCGGTAATGGCCACAACGGGGCTTTGGGATGGCCGCCGGGTTCACCAGCTGGCAGTCCGGACAGGCAGCACACCATCGGCGTATGCCCGCCCGGATGCCTGGCCAATAGAACCGGACCATGACCCGATTAAGTGTTTTTTCGTAACCCGTGTGGCCTTCGAGGGGATTGCAAAGCCCCGCCTGGAAAACCATTTCCCGGCGGGGTTTTGGCACCAACAATTGGGTGTATTGTTCGCCTGTTTGAGTGTCACGGGTCACTCGGTATAGCCTGTCTCTAATAATGGAAAAGTGGGGAAATACCCGCGTTTTCCCCGGGCGCACCAGCTGACCGTCGATGTAATCCACCTGGTCCCAGGCCGCGCGCAGAGTTTCATCGCGGGACTGTTCGAGTTGAAAGTCCTCCGTGGGTCTCCACTGGGGGGCTGGGGGGGCCTCCCGCAAAGCCCCCGCCGGTTCCCACTCGGCAGCGCCGCGTGAACTCGCGTCGCCACTCAGTACTGCGCGGATACTTCCCTGTCCTACAGCCCGTGAACGCATCCCCATACATTGTTCCATTAGTTGGCTAAACCCCGGCTAATTTGTCCCTAAAATCAGGGGGTGCGTAAGTTGCGCGCTTACTGCAACCTTTACGGTATGTTTTTGGCCCTTATGCCAGATTTCTATGGGCACAATAGGGTACGTGTGCACATTCCCATGTATACACCTTATTCTCCCTTGTGTCGCGTGCCTCAACGCCCCGGGTCGAACCAGGTTCTGGTGGATCATGCACTGTTTGCAGCCCGAATCCACCATAGCTCGGTGTGTACTCCCTTGTAGCCTTACCGGGACGCAATACGTCTCCCCTGGATCGGGAGGGGAGGCTAGAGGCCCGGCAACCCGTATCACCTGGTCCACCTCCATTGCAGAGCACTCCTGCCTCAGGTGACCGGGCTGTCCGCACCCCAAACACACCTGCCCTGGTGTTCGCAGTGCCGTCTGCTGGGGAAGCCCGCCATCAGCAGCGCTGGTACCCTAGAAGAGAGGAGCAGAGACACCGTTATATCCCTTCACCCCCCTTGTGATGATGCTGGTGTGTGTGTGTGTCTTTTCTTTTTTGTTTGGTGGTTTTGTCCGAGGCTGGAACCTGCTCATGAGTCGGCGTAGGCGCTGCCGGTCGGGAACGGGGCCCCAATGGCGCTGTGGCCACCGGCAGTGCGGATCGTCTGCGCGGGGCCGGTGTGGGTCTTTCTGCCGGTCTTGGGGTCCCCTCCTCCCTCCGTGCGTTGCGATGGACCGCCAGGTGATCCCCCGCCAATGTTACCGCTTCGGTCAGGTTTTGCGGCCGGTGGTACCTCACCCACGCCGCGGTACGTGTCGGGATGGCCTCCAGGAACTGCTCCAGCAAGATGAGCTCGAACATGTGGCTGTCCCGTTGTCCTGGTTGGAGCCATCTTGCTGCCGCATCCCAGAGCTGTTGCCCAAGAGCGAACGGTCGGTCTTCAGGTCCCAAATTCAAGGACCGGAAACAGCGCCGATGGTCTTCTGCCGTGCTGCCGACCCGGTCCAGGATTGCTCTCTTTAGATGTTGGAACTGTACCCGGGCCGCTGCTGGCAGGCTGAGCGCCGCTCGCTGCACCTCCCCCGCTAGGAGTGGCAACAGCCTCACCCCCCACTCTTCTTGAGGCTATCCGCACGCAGTTGCTGTGGACTCAAAGATGTCGATGTAGGCCTGTGGATCCTCGGCCTCCGCCATGCGCTGCATGGAGGCCTTCGCTCCGGCGCTTGGTGACCACCCACTCTCTCCATCAGCGACTGCAGCACCTGCGTCTGCTGCTGGCCCGCCGCTGATACCTCTGCCAGCACTCTCCCAAGTGCCTCCAGTGGGGTCGGAGCCGTCATTTTCTTCTTTCCCTTTTTTTTCTTCTGGGTTCGTTTAGTTGGGCGCCAATGTGAACAGGTCTGGAGCCGTGGGTCGTTCTTGACCCAATAGAGCACAGCCAGACGGTTGCCAAGTTACATAGTTTTTATTTTTACAGCCCAAAATCTCTTTCTTTTAGTGTTTTTGCTTTTCAGCAATATTTTAATGCCGCTTTTCCCGTCAGCGTCTCTGGCCTCCAGTCTTTTCCCCACCGCCTGTCATGGTCTCCCGCGCTCCTGATAAAGAGACAGGTGATTAGACAACTCGTTCCAGCTGAGAAATCTCCTCACCTGTCATCGCTTCACAGCCGGCTCCTGCGCACGCCCCGCCCGCAGGGGACGCGTCGACCACGCTCCTCCACAAACCTAAAGGGTAAAAATCCTATTTTATTTTGGCTGAACTTGCATTTGTTGATTAGTCAACATTGCAGTAGTTTTAGTTCCGTTTAGCAGCATCGTGGCCACGTCCATTCAAAAATCCCGTAGAGACAGTTGGCAATTTAGCATCGCTTTAAAAATCGTCATCCGTCATCGCGAAAGATTGTTGGCCGTATTTCTAAAACGACCGTAATATTGTAACCAAACATGTCTAAAGAACATATATTTTTTCATAATTTTTGCCCATTTATTTTGTTTTCTTTTTCAATTAATGCCAAAGCCGTACAGCAGTTTTTAATTAAATTTAACACTTTTCCCCCCTAGGACCTACCAACTTATGTTTTTACCTTTTCACATACATATTTGATATTTAAACACAGGATTATTTGAAAATCTTGAATTGAATTGTAGCTGTGAATGTACCGTAATTTTCGGACTATAAGGCGCACTTAAAATCCTTTCATTTCCCCCAAACTCAACAGTGCGCCTTATAACCCGGTGCACCTAATGCACAGAATAAATTCGGTTGTGCTTACCGACCTCGAAGCTACTTTATTTGGTACATGGTGAAAGGATAAGTGTGACCAGTAGATGGCAGTCACACATAAGAGATACATTTGGACTGTACATTTGGACTGTAATATGACTTAAGGAAACAACACCAACATTTATATGTTCCATTGAAAATATAGAACATTAAACACGGCGCTCAAAAATCTATCAAAATGTTTTAGTACGACTTTGATAAATTATGAAGCCGGACCGCTTTATGGATTGTACTGTGCTTCATCATTCGAGTATTATTACGGTTTTTGTTTAAGGAAAGACATATTTTCTGGCGTTTTGTTTTGCAATATTATGCAAAAGCAACTTTTCTTACTTTTTGGTACCTGCTGATCTGATTTGTGCGCTTCCGCCTTTGTAGTCCGTGGAGACAGTGTAGTCGAAAAGCTTCTTCTTTTTCTCTAACTTTTTGTTATGTGACATTCATCCTTCACTGTTGCCATGTCTAATATAAAGTAGTGTAAAGTTCATACTTATATCTGTCAGTAAACCCACCATGAAAGCGCTAAAACATACCGGTGTGGTGAGTTTACATTAATCACCCAAGGAACTTCAGCTATTAGAAAGTTCTGGTCGGACGGTTTTTCACGGGACACATTTCCGGCGTTATTATTGCGCTAGTGAGCCACAGATGAGGAGATGCTGCTCTGTTATTCATTTAAGTAAAGTCTGAATGTCAATAAAACACTTAGCTCCATCTTTTGACACTTCTTCCATAACCATCCTTGCACGCTACAACAAAGATGACGGGGAGAAGACGCTGTTAAAGGTGAGCCACATAAATAAGACCGCCCACAAAACGGCACATCCTAAGGCGATTGTCAGAAAGCGACTTGAAGATAATCTGTAAAACATAATCTATGCAACATTTTGACCAAAGAACCACCATTACATGTTATGTAGACCAGTGGTCACCAACCACCGGTCTGTGGACCGGTACCGGTCCATGATGCATTTACTACCGGGCCGCACAGAAACATGAATTACCTTATTTACTTTAATAATTTAATTTAATTAACACATTTTTTCCAACGTAACTTTCGCCTCTCCCACTATACACACAATAAGCTTGTTTATAGATCTATATAGACAAGAACAAGAAAGTTTGATCATATTACGTCTATACTGGTTCACCTGCACTGGCTTCCTGTGCACTTAAGATGTGACTTTAAGGTTTTACTACTTACATATAAAATACTACACGGTCTAGCTCCATCCTATCTTGCCGATTGTATTGTACCATATGTCCCGGCAAGAAATCTGCGTTCAAAAGACTCCGGCTTATTAGTGAATCCTAAAGCTCAAAAAAAGTCTGCGGGCTATAGAGCGTTTTCCGTTCGGGCTCCAGTACTCTGGAATGCCCTCCCGGTAACAGTTTGAGATGCTACCTCAGTAGAACCATTTAAGTCTCACCTTAAAACACATTTGTATACTCTAGACTTTAAATAGACCTCCTTTTTAGACCAGTTGATCTGCCGCTTCTTTTCTTTTTCTCCTCCGTCCCCCCCTCCCTTGTGGAGGGGGTCCGGTCCGATGACCATGGATGAAGTACTGGCTGTCCAGAGTCGGGACCCAGGATGGACCGCTCGTCGGGACCCAGGATGGATCGCTCGCCTGTGTATCGGTTGGGGACATCCCTACGAGGCTGATCCGACTCCGCTTGGGATGGTTTCCTGTGGACGGGACTCACGCTGCGGTCTTGGATCCGCTTTGAACTGAACTCTCGCGGCTGTGTTGGAGCCACTATGGATTGAACTTTCACAGTATCATGTTAGACCCGCTCGACATCCATTGCTTTCGGTCTCCTACAGGGGGGGCTGCCCACATTTGAGGTCCTCTCCAAGGTTCTCATAGTCATCATTGTCACTGTCCCCCAGTATGAATTCTCCCTGCCCACTGGGTGTGAGTTTTCCTTGCCCTTCTGTGGGTTCTTCCGAGGATGTCGTAGTCGTAATGGTTCGTACAGTCCTTTGAGACATTTCTGATTTAGGGCTATATAAATAAACATTGATTGATTGATTGATATTAGAACTCCTGATAGGAAGTCACTATTTTTTATAGCGCATTAATGCACATTAATGAACATATAACATCTTAATGTACCAGAGTGTAGCCAAAAGCTAACTGCCATCTGCAGGGCTGTCGTATATATAGCAGGGGTTCTTAACCTGTTTGAAATCGGGACCCAACTTTTCCACTATACGGACCCGGAAACCACTCCAATATTTACACTAAATTAGTAATCTTACTCTTGTTTTTAATCATATTCAATCAAAACAAAATATCAAAACTACTTACAGTTTACTACCTTATAAAATGATATAAAAACATGTGTTAATCACAAAGATCATATAATTAATTTAACAAATAAACCTTAGGCTTAGGTTAGGCTGATTAGACAAAAATACATTTACCAAAAGTATATAATATTTTGTGCTAAAATAAATAAACTGAATTAATAATAAATATGTTTCTTAACTAAATTGTCAATAAAATTAAAGTGCAAATGAAAATTCAGCTCCACCAATATAGTCATAATTTTTGTGCTTAAGAAATTTCTCTATGACATTAGCACCATACTTCTTTTGCTTGTTTTGTATTGTCATTACTGCCACAAGTGGTAAAAAAGTGTATTACAACTGAGTATTGCTGTGCCCTTGGCGGACTACAGCTGAAAAAACAAGATATCACAATCTAGGGGGCGCTCGCGGGCCAAAACTGGGACCCGGCCCTATAGTTAAGAAACACTGGTATAGAGTAAATGCCATCAACGTGCCTACTTTAGCGTTACAGTGAGTTGGGTTTTCATGCAATTTTTTTTTTTTGCTGTTTTTATCTGCCACACGTGGAAAGCCGGTCCGTGAAAATAACGCATACATTAAACCGTTCCCTGGTGGGAAAAAGGTTTGGGGACCCCCGATGTACACCAAAAGGAAGTGTTTTTAATTTAAAAAAACAAAAACAAATATATGACTCCTTTAATGCGCCCCATAATCTGATGCCCCTTTTGTATGAAAATAGACCTGACTGGACCCGCTCATCGGTAGAGCACCCTATGGGCCGGAAAATACGGTAGTCTTTTTGTTTATTATTCAAACATGATTATTTATAGTAAATACAGATAAATACCTTATTTTTTAATATCTAATTATAAACATACAGTACATTAAGTACATGCTTGTTGGTTGTTCTTTTTTCTATGCACATGCTCCCATATCTAAATTTACTTGTAGTCGCCAAAAGTAATACACAGTAAACCCTTGTTTATTGTTGTTAATTTGTTCTGGGCGTGGTCATGGAATTTCCGCAAAGTAGAACATTTTATCTCAACTCTACATGCCCCTAAAGCTGACCAACACGCCGGATTGTAGTCAGCTGGAGGCGTGTCTTAATGAAATTAAACAATGGATGTCCGCTAACTTTTTCCAACTCAACGCCAAAAAAACGGAAATGCTGATTATCGGTCCTGCTAGACACCGAACTCTATTTAATAATACAACTCTAACATTTGACAACCAAACAATTAAACAAGGCGACACGGTAAAGAATCTGGGTATTATCTTTGACTCAACTCTCTCCTTTGAGTCACACATTAAAAGCGTTACTAAAACGGCCTTCTTTCATCTCCGTAATATCGCTAAAATTCGCTCCATTCTGTCCACTAAAGATGCTGAGATCATTATCCATGCGTTTGTTACGTCTCGCCTCGACTACTGTAACGTATTATTTTCGGGTCTCCCCATTAAAAGATTACAGTTGGTACAAAATGCGGCTGCTAGACTTTTGACAAGAACAAGACATTTTTATCACATTACGCCTGTACTGGCTCACCTGCACTGGCTTCCTGTGCACTTAAGATGTGACTTTAAGGTTTTACTACTTACGTATAAAATACTACACGGTCTAGCTCCATCCTATCTTGCCGATTGTATTGTACCATATGTCCTGGCAAGAAATCTGCGTTCAAAGGACTCCGGCTTATTAGTGATTCCCAAAGCCCAAAAAAAGTCTGCGCGCTGTAGAGCGTTTTCCGTTCGGGCTCCAGTACTCTGGAATGCCCTCCCGGTAACAGTTCGAGATGCCACCTCAGTAGAAGCATTTAAGTCTCACCTTAAAACTCATTTGTATACTCTAGCCTTTAAATAGACTCCCTTTTTAGACCAGTTGATCTGCCGTTTCTTTTCTTTCTCTTCTATGTCCCACTCTCCCTTGTGGAGGGGGTCCGGTCCGATCCGGTGGCCATTTACTGCTCGCCTGTGTATCGGCTGGGGACATCTCTGCGCTGCTGATCCGCCTCCGCTTGGGATGGTTTCCTGCTGGCTCCGCTGTGAACGGGACTCTCGCTGCTGTGTTGGATCCGCTTTGGACTGGATTCTCGCGACTGTGTTGGATCCATTATGGATTTAACTTTCACAGTATCATGTTGGACCCGCTCGACATCCATTGCTTTCCTCCTCTCCAAGGTTCTCATAGTCATCATTGTCACCGACGTCCCACTGGGTGTGAGTTTTCCTTGCCCTTATGTGGGCCTACCGAGGATGTCGTAGTGGTTTGTGCAGCCCTTTGAGACACTAGTGATTTAGGGCTATATAAGTAAACATTGATTGATTGATTGATCTATAAATCGAATATTTTCATACCTAAAGTAGAAAAAAACTGTTTATAACTTTCTTAATATATTTGTGGAAGTCTCCCTCCCGTGGCATTACATGTGGCCGACAAACCCCCACGATAGTCCGGATGTCTGGTGTTAGCAATGTGTTTTTATTTGGCATCACACACGCTTGGAAAAACACAGCCAACTTTTCAATTCCCGCTCTGCGACCTTTTCTCTCACAATGTCCAGTGCGCGTCTGCTCAGCAACTTCAACTCCAACAACTGTGTCTCGGCCCTGCTGCTGCTAATAAGCGTGGCAGGTGATTGGAAGATCAATCAATCAATCAATCAATCAATCAATGTTTATTTATATAGCCCCAAATCACAAATGTCTCAAAGGACTGCACAAATCATTACGACTACAACATCCTCGGAAGAACCCACAAAAGGGCAAGGAAAACTCACACCCAGTGGGCAGGGGGAATTCCCATGCAGTGGGACGCCAGTGACAATGCTGACTATGAGAAACCTTGGAGAGGACCTCAGATGTGGGCAACCCCACCCCTCTAGGGGACCGAAAGCAATGGATGTCGAGCGGGTCTAACATGATACTGTGAAAGTTCAATCCATAGTGGCTCCAACACAGCCGCGAGAGTTCAGTTCAAGCGGATCCAAGACAGCAGCGAGAGTCCCGTCCACAGGAGACCATCTCAAGCGGAGGCGGATCAGCAGCGTAGAGATGTCCCCAACAGATACAGGCGAGCGGTCCATCCTGGGTCCCGACGAGCGGTCCATCCTGGGTCTCGACTCTGGACAGCCAGTACTTCATCCATGGTCATCGGACTGGACCCCCCCCACAAGGGAGGGGGGGACGGAGGAGAAAAAGAAAAGAAGCGGCAGATCAACTGGTCTAAAAAGGAGGTCTATTTAAAGGCTAGAGTATACAGATGAGTTTTAAGGTGAGACTTAAATGCTTCTACTGAGGTAGCATCTCGAACTGTTGCCGGGAGGGCATTCTACAGTACTGGAGCCCGAACGGAAAACGCTCTATAGCCCGCATACTTTTTTTGGGCTCTAGGAATCACTAATAAGCCGGAGTCTTTTGAACGCAGATTTCTTGGCGGGACATATGGTACAATACAATCGGGAAGATAGGATGGAGCTAGACTGTGTAGTATTTTATACGTAATTAGTAAAACCTTAAAGTCACATCTTAAGTGCACAGGAAGCCAGTGCAGGTGAGCCAGTACAGGCGTAATGTGATCAAACTTTCTTGTTCTTGTCAAAAGTCTAGCAGCCGCATTTTGTACCAACTGTAATCTTTTAATGCTAGACATGGGGAGACCCGAAAATAATACGTTACAGTAATCGAGACGAGACGTAACAAACGCATGGATAATGATCTCGGCGTCTTTAGTGGACAAAATGGAGCGAATTTTAGCGATATTACGGAGATGAAAGAAGGCCGTTTTAGTAACGCTTTTAATGTGTGACTCAAAGGAGAGAGTTGGGTCGAAGATAATACCCAGATTCTTTACAGAGTCACCTTGTTTTATTATTTGGTTGTCAAATGTTAAAGTTGTATTATTAAATAGAGGTCGGTGTCTAGCAGGACCGATAATCAGCATTTCCGTTTTTTTGGCATTAAGTTGCAAAAAGCTAGCGGACATCCATTGTTTAATTTCATTAAGACACGCTTCCAACTGACTACAGTCCGTCGTGTTGGTCAGCTTTAGGAGCATGTAGAGTTGGGTGTCATCAGCATAACAGTGAAAGCTAATACCGTATTTGCGTATGACATCACCCAGCGGCAGCATGTAGATGCTGAAGAGTACAGGGCCAAGGACCGAACCCTGGGGAACTCCACACGTTACCTTAACATAGTCCGAGGTCACACTGTTATGGGAGACGCACTGCATCCTATCAGTAAGATAAGAGTTAAACCAAGACAGGGCTGAGTCTGACATACCAATTTGTGTTTTGATACGCTCTAATAAAATATTATGATCGACGGTATCGAAAGCAGCGCTACGATCGAGGAGCAGCAACATAGATGACGCATCAGAGTCCATCGTTAGCAATAGATCATTAATCAATTTTGCGAGGGCTGTCTCAGTCGAGTGATTTGCCCTGAAACCGGATTGAAAGGTTTCACATAGATTGTTAAACGCTAAGTGTTCATTTAGCTGCTCTGCAACAATTTTTTCGAGGATTTTCGAAATAAAAAGAAGGTGAGACACCGGTCGGTAGTTTACCATGAGGTCAGGATCGAGGTTAGGTCTTTTAAGGAGCGGATGAATAACCGCTTTTTTAAATGCTAGGGGAACAGTGCCCGAGGAAAGTGATAAGTTTATAATATTTAGCACTGATGGACCTAACAATACAAAAAGCTCCTTGATAAGTTTCCCAGGAAGTGGGTCAAGTAAACATGTTGTTTGTTTTATTCCATTTACACGTTGTAACAATCCTTCTAATGTTATTTCATCAAAACGAGAGAAACTATTTTGGATATTTGCAGTATCCGCCGTATATACAGTCGTATCTGTGTTACTATAACTGAGTTGTAGATGGGACGCATTTTCTTTAATCTCCTTTCTAATAAGTTAAATTTTCTTATTAAAGAACTTCATAAAGTCATCTGCCGAATGGGTGGAGCTACTGAAAGGAGTCCCTTGTTGGGTTAGCGATGCTACTGTAATAAACAAAAATTTTGGATCGTTTTTATTAATGCGGATGAGATTTGAGTAATAATTAGTTTTAGCTAAGGTAAGCATGTGTTTATAAGTTATTAAACCATCACTCCATGTTTGATGGTGCACCTCAAGTTTAGTCGTGCGCCATTTGCGTTCCAGCTTTCTACATAATAATTTCTGAGCTCTAGTTTCTTCTGTAAACCACGGGGTACGCCTTTTTGGAGCCTTTTTTAACTTCAGCGGTGCTATACTATCAATTGTTTCGCGCAGGGCGTTGTTAAAGTTGTTAGTGAGGTTATCAATAGAGCCCACATACTTTGGGAACGGTGCCATTACCGAGGGCAGTAGGTCAGCAAGAGTCGTCGTTGTGGCCGTATTAATGTTGCGGCTGCTATAGAAGTTATTATTATTATTAGCTTGCCGAAAATGAGTCTGAACTTCGAATTTTATAAGGTAATGATCGGACATTACTTTAGTATACGGGAGTATCATAACTTTGGAAACGGTGATACCTCTGACAAGCACTAGGTCTATCGTATTACCGCTGCGATGCGTCGGTTCATTTATTATTTGTGTAAGACCACAGCTATCAATTATAGTCTGGAGCGCCACGCACGGTGGGTCCAATGGGGTATTCATATGGATATTAAAGTCCCCATTATAATTATATTATCGGCGTGCGTCACTAGATCAGCAACAAACTCTGAGAATTCACTAATAAAGTCCGAATAGGGCCCTGGGGGGCGGTAGATAACGGCCAGGCAAAGAGGCAGAGGTGTGGCAGACTTCATAGAAAGCACCTCAAACGATTTATATTTATTATTTAAGTTAGGACTAAAGTTAAAGTTTTCATTGTATATTAGTGTGACCCCCCCTCCTCTTTTAAGGTGACGGGCAATATGCGCATTCGTATAGTTAGGAGGGGATGCCTCATTTATCGCAAAAAAGTCATCTGGTTTAAGCCAGGTTTCGCTAAGACCGATGACGTTAAGGTTGTTGTCTCTAATGACCTCATTAACTAATAACGTTTTGGGAGACAAAGATCTGATGTTTAGAAAGCCCATATTATAGGTAGTGGGCTGTTTTAAGGATTTGTTGATAAAATTATCCGTAGTAGCAATATTAATAATGTTGCGTTTATTATGCACAGTGTACTTAAAATAATTACGACCCTATCTAGGAATTGATATGACGGGAATTTTCAGATTGTCTACTTGGCGCTGCGATAAACTGAACGCATCATAATTTGCCACTTCAGTAGAACGCATGTCTAACTCTGACGTAGTCATAGACACAGTAGAAAAACCATTTTGTGAGTTGTGTATTAGTCTACGAAAATTGCTATGTGCACAGGGATCATCCAGCCTGGCGCTGGCTAGTTCTAACTTAACTGACTCCATACCCAGGCTAGCAGGCTCTGTAATTGCCTGTGACCGGGCTTGCTCTAGTGCAGTTAGTCAAATGTGGCTCAATGCGAAATCTATGTTCCGAGACAAGAGGATAGCGCCTTCCTGGTTAGGGTGAAGGCCGTCTCTCCTCAGCAAGCCAGGTTTGCCCCAGAAAGAGGGCCAATTATCAATAAACGTAAATCCCTGTTGTCTACAGAAGCTATCCAGCCACTTGTTAAGAGAGACTAATCTGCTATATCTCTCATCATTGCCTCTCCCAGGCAGGGGGCCAGAGACAATTACTCGATGCCTGGACATCTTTCTGGCGAGATTACAAGCCCTGGCTATGTTTCTCTTTGTAATCTCTGATTGTCTCATCCTAACGTCATTGGAGCCAACGTGTATAACTATATTTGCATAACTAGTGGTGCGGTTAGCCTGTCGTACGTGTTTACTAGACCTGTTGCGAGTTAGCTCCCTAAGATTAGCTTCAATGTCAGGTGCTCTGCCCCCGGGAATACACTTAATTGTGGCTGGTTTGCTAAGCTTTATGTTTCGGGTGATGGAGTCCCCTATGACTAAAGTATGGTGCCCGGTAGACTGGGGTGTAGGACTAGCTAAAGGGCTAAATATATTATGCGTCTCAACCGGTACACCGTAGCTTGTAGGCCGCTTAGGGCTGCTACAAGCTGGGCTAGTTAGTTCGCTACAGCTAACGCTAGCAGATGTGTCCGCAACATCTAAAGTTACGAAATTACACTGCTCTAACTGGCGGACACGGCTCTCTAGCAAAGCCAACCTATCCATGAGTAAAGTGCACGAAGCGCAGGAAGCCATACTCACAGAAACTTTCCGTCACCGAGTGGAGTGCCAGCTGTCTTCGGGAAGTGGTGGTCATGGTGGCGGGGGAGTAGCTTCCTTCAGACCGGCGCTGCCTTTCTCCGCTAGCCTCGTTAGCTTAGCAGCTAGCTAGCAGGCAGAGGAGAAGTAACACTGGTCGAACAGGAACTGTAGTCAGAAAGAACCAGAACACTCCCAGCCTGATAATCCAATCACTTGCCAGCTTTGCTTCGAGGCCGGTCCTTACACACCCCGCTCCGCGGCAGGCCCGCGGCAGGCCCGCAGATCACGCCTCCCTCCACAATATTGTTTTAACATTAAGAAATCCCTCTAGACATAACGGTCAGCCTTATAGCCCCTAGCGTGTTCCATTAGCAATATTAAAGACCAAAATGGTGCCACAAAAAACAGAATGTAGGGCAACTACCCTCTACCATGTCTACTTAGTAGTAGACTTGAAGGATGTAGTCCCACAATGCGGTAAAAAACTGAAATACTGAGATATTCAAATATTAGAGTACAGCGCTGCTAATTTCTGGCTGGCAGTACATAGTGTGGTAATCGCAGTGGTGGGCCGTGCGTTTCACAACTAGGCCTTTAGTGATGTCCGACTTCAATGATTACTTCTCAAAATACCATAATTGATGTCACCACATGACCATTGCTGGATAAATACTATACAGGAACACATTTACGCCCTAATATGTATTGAATCACATCAACAGTGTGCAAAACGGGTTATTTATTGTCGCATTTAAAAAACAATTCAGACTCATCAGTAATTAAAACATATACTGTAAAATTCTCTGCTTGGCTTATGCAACTTCCAGTCAATAAAGTTGGATTCAAAGTACATACTTCTCCGATTTATATTAACTACCCTGACCACATGATGTCGACAAATATACAGGTAACAATGTTAATTAAATGACAAGCATGCCACACTTTAAAAACAAGAGTATACATCTTTTAGTGGTAACAGAACAGTTACTGTCAACAACTTGCAATCTGATTGGCTATCGCAACTGTCTCTCAATTTTATATGTTCTCAAATTCATCCGCTAACGGTGCCGATGAGTATCCAGTCACAGGATGCGTAAATGTCACTGTGAAGGGGGGGTGTGGGCTGCGGGCCTGCCGCGGAGTCGGGTGTGTAAGGACCGGCCTCGAAGACAGCGGCAGGTGAGAAGATTGCCCAGCTGTAGCTTGTTATCTAATCACCTGTCGCCCTTATTAGCAGCAGCCGGTACCGAGACACGTGGTGGGAGTGGGCGGAGAAAATACATGCCTGAGAGACTGAGAGAGGGAGCAGACACACGCAGACTGAAAAGTCACGCTGGAAAGCAGGCTATCCTTGGGGGTGTGTGCTTGCAATAAAATACTTTGTTCAAACCTGACCTCTGGGCACCAGGAGAACCCACCATAGAGAGAGACATTTACAGTCACGTTTCAACGTGAGGCCATCTAGAAGGCCTTACTGACAACAACTCGAGATCTGATTGGCTATCGTAATTGTCTATCAACTGTATGTGTCCATTCACTTACAGTGCATAGACGCCTGCATTGTTGATTCTGAAGGCGTTTGGCAGATTTGGTACTGCATGGCAACATAACCTAGCTAAATTCTGATTGGATAAAAACTAAAACTAAAAACAACAGCACTGGAAGGAGCATAAAATGACATGAAGAGAATATGAATACTTATAGATATTTAGGGAAAGTAAATAGAAAATTATATTATCTTTAATAATGATTCAGCAGAGAAGGCC
Source organism: Nerophis ophidion (assembly GCF_033978795.1). NCBI lineage: Eukaryota > Metazoa > Chordata > Actinopteri > Syngnathiformes > Syngnathidae > Nerophis > Nerophis ophidion. The sequence goes on along the minus strand of NC_084611.1, from coordinate 57,670,779 downwards.
TTGTTGGCCCTGACGGCACACCAATGGGGGCCAAATTTAGAGCATAAAATGTGTCTGGGGGCCGGTATATCTGATTTTCAGGAACACTAATACAAAACCTCAAAATAATGTCTAATTGAATGCTAAAAATGTTATGACAGACCGCCTTAAAAAAACCGAAATGGAATTTAAAATTTTTACACTGAATGTGACACCCAGAATGTACATGGGATTTACAATGTTAACTATGACCGATAAAAAACTGAGTATTGACAACATATGAATGTCACACCCCCTATCGATCGACATATTTTACAATCAAGCGAAACGCAACAAAAATGCAACAAACACAACAAAATATTAACGTGGTTGGTAACCCCCCCCCCACCTACAATCCGATAGATCACAAAGCTTTAAAACTTTGGTGTAAAAATCTACTTCTACATATGTGCCTGTATATACTGAATCTTGATATCACCAGCAAACTTTGCTGAGCAAAAGGAACATTCATAGCGCAATAATAAGACAAAGCATGAACTTCACACCATAAACACAACTGCAGACATGAATTGTAGCTGAGACTTAATATTTTTAGCAGGAAATCAACTGCAAAAACGAAACGTATCCTTTTTCTCATAAGCGACACAATAAAAGCGGCATGGCGCTTGTCATGTCAATCAAATGCGGTACTTACCCATACACAAATAAATTTGACATTGTCCTCCATGGATTCATGCTTAATTTGCGGACGCCTCCAGATGTAAAAACATGATGTGCTTCCAATATTTTCTTCTTTAAATCCTTGTGAGTGTCAAAAGATGTGAGGCCGAGGCAAGCAGTAACGTCTTGGTGATGAAGAATGTCTTGAAACCATCCATCCATCCATTTTCTACTGCCTATTCCCTCTTGGGTTGCGGGGGGTACTGGTGCCTGTCTCAGCTACAATCGGGCGGAAGGCGTGCTACACCATGGACAAGTCGCCACCTCATCGCAGGGCCAACACAGATAGACAGACAACATGCTGCCCTGTCTTGAATCTTAAAAAAAAAATTCTTAAGAGTTTATACATCCACTCCATCCCATTTTAAATATGTTTTCATGTTTGCTTATATATTTGCGTCTAAACCTTTCAAAGTATGCCCATATCTGCACTAATAAAGATAAATAAACTGTTACCTCATGGGACTATAGACCATCACCTGGAAGTGCTTCTAAGTCACATGATTGCAACCCTTTATAAAGGACTAGTGGTACACGGGCTCTATCTAGTGGTAAGCCCAAGCCTCAATGGCGCCGGAAGCAAAACATTGTTTTGGGGCCCTCCTGTTAGGGCTCAGACTCTTGCCACCGCCGCTCGTCCGTCTATGCGCTCCAGTGAGAGCACCGCAGGCCACGCCCACGGGCGTTTCCTCTCCTCTGCGGGCGCACCTCCACAGGGCTGCAGGAGATCTGCAATCAGCGCACCTACAAGGGATGAACGAGCTGCCTTCTTAAGCCCGCACAACCTGCCATGCCAGGCCGGAGTATAGTCTTCTGTACCTTTCGCTTTCCGTTTTTCTCCAGTGATCCCCTGTTGTTCCCCTTGCCTCCTGGACTGCCCTTTTGGTTTCTCAACCTTCCCCTTGGAAATGTTTCTCTTGACGCCTCGCGCTCGCCTTGGATCATCTGCCTGCCTGCCTGCCCCACGGACTTCTGTGTTCCTTCGCTCTAGTTCAACATTTACGGTATCACTCAACAGCTAATCTACACACATAGTCTTACACTGTACACACTCTTGGATTTTGTCACGCTACATTTTCTTGGTTAGTTTAATTATTATTGTTTGTTTATTATATAAAGTGTCTTTATATAAATAAATACTTAGAAATATTCAGCTGGTGTCTATTGCCGTCACTTCCTCTCAGTCGTTAGTAACCATAACACCTCTATGGATTTTTGGGCCCTTTATCTATATTATTATTGTTAGCCTGGCATGTATTTACATATGACATGCCATTTATAAGTACTGTACATGGTGGTGGCCCAATTAAGAACATAAATAATACCAATGCAATAATAACACAAATTATACCAATGCATGACTGATGTCCAGGCTGCCACATATGGTTCCTAATTTCAAATGTTGATTGTTCAGCTGCAAGAGTGGGGTTGAACATTCGAAGCGATAAAGCTTTGTATTTACTTTAAAATTGTCACCTTGTCTCATTAGTCTTGTACATATGAGTCTTAAATAATCTGCTTTTAGCTAATTGGTATTATTTATTGTGTATGTTCAAACAGAGAGAGCACAGTGCAAAGGTAATTTTTGGTAAATAAAGCTCATTCTGATTTGGTTTATTGTTTTAATAACAAAAACCTGCAACATCAATGTGCAAAAAATATTTTTTAGTTCAAGAAAACAATTAAGTGAAACAATAAAATCATTTAGATCAGGGGTCCCCAAACTACAGCCCGCGGGCCGAATCCGCCTCGCCAGCGTCCAAGATCTGCCCCGCGGGAAGTCTCAAGTTACAATATTTGAAATAAAATTTTATTTCTGTATTTTTTAATTTTTTTAATCCGTCCTTTCTAATCCATTTTATACTGCTTGTTACTCTTGGTGTCTCCTAGCCGCCCAGACAAATCATATAGATAGATAGATAGATAGATAGATAGATAGTACTTTATTTATTCCTTCAGGAGAGTTCCTTCAGGAAAATTTAAATTCCAGCAGCAGTGTACAGAGTTGAGATCAATTTAAAGAAAAAAGTAAAAAGTAAATAATGGTGGTTTAAAAGGAAACAAAATAGAGAAATATTACAAAAAGAATAAAAACAATGGGAATAACAATATAACAGTAAAATAAGAATATAACAAGACAAAGTAGGCAGTAGTGACCATGTTATGAAAACGTATTGCACTGTTAATGTTTTGCATCCCCTGTCATCCTAATACACCCCGTCCCCTGTCCCAGAGAGGAGTTGTACAGTGTAATGGCGTGTGGGACAAAGGAGTTCTTGAGTCTATTAGTCCTGCACTTGGGATGAAGCAGTCTAGCACTGAATAGGCTCCTCTGGCTACTGATAACGCTATGCAGAGGGTGACTGGCATCATCCAGGATGCTCACTAGTTTGTCAACAGTCCTCTTCTCTGCCACCGTCACCAGTGAGTCCAGTTTCATTCCGATTGTAGAACCGGCCCGCCTGATCAGTTTCTCAAGTCTGGAGCTGTCCTTCTTAGATGTACTGCCCCCCCAGCACACTACCATGTAGTACAGAACACTGGCAACCACAGACTGGTAGTACATCCACAGGAGTTTTCTACAAATGTTGAAGGAGTGCAGCCTGCTCTGTCCTTTCTTGTACTGGTGGTCTGTGTTAACAGTCCAGTCCAGCTTATTGTCCACCCAAACCCCGAGGTACTTGAATGAGTCCACGGTCTGTACCTCAACTCCCTCGATCACAATAGGTTGTGACCGTGGACTCTACCTCCCAAAGTCGAAGACCAGCTCCTTGGTCTTTGACGGATTGAGCTGCAAGACGTTCGTGTGGCACCAGACAACAAAGTCCCTCACCAGGTTCCGAAACTCCTCCTCTCTGCCGTCCCTGATGCACCCGACGATGGCTTTGTCATCCGCGTACTTCTGGATGTGACACAGCTCTGAGTTTTAGCAGAAGTCAGCGGTGTACAGGGTGAAGAGAAGAGGGGCCAGCACCGTTCCCTGCGGTGCTCTGGTGCTGCTGATCACAGTGTCAGACGTGATGTCCTTCAGTCTGACGTACTGTGGCCTGTCGGTGAGGTAGTTCGAAATCCAGGCAACCAGGCAGGGGTCCACTTGCATTTTGTAGAGCTTGTCCTGAAGGACGCGGAGGCTGGATGGTATTAAAGGCACTCGAGAAGTCCAGGAACAGGATCCTCACAGTGCCATTTCCCTTATCCAGATGTGAGTGGGCTCGATGCAGCAGGTAAAGGATAGCATCCTCCACACCAACGCCTTCCTGGTACGCAAACTGCAGGCTGTCCTGGGAATGTTGCACCTGTGGTCTGAGGAGGCTGAGAAATAGCCGCTCCAATGTCTTCATTAGATGAGAGGTGAGCGCCACTGGTCTGTAGTCGTTCAGCTCACTGGGGCAGTTCTTTTTGGGAACTGGAACGATGCATGACGTCTTCCAGAGGGTGGGCACTCTTCCCAGCTGCAGGCTGAGGTTGAGGTTGAAGATCCTTTGAAGTGGTTCACCCAGTTCTGCAGCACAGGTCTTCAGGAGTCGGGGGCACAGCTTGTCTGGGCCTGCTGCTTTCCTTGGCTGTAACTTCCTCAGTCGACCTCTGACCTGGTCCGCAGAGATGACTAATGTCTGCGTAGAGGTGGTGGAGGGGGGTGCTGCCATGGCTGGGGGGGAGGTGCGTTGAGGGGAGCAGAAGAGGGGTTGGCTGTGATGGGAAGTGGGGGACGGAGAGGACACGGGCTGGTTAAACCGGTTAAAGAAGTTATTCATCTCATTGGCCCTCTCTATTGTCCCCACAACAGCTCTGGTCTTTGTCTTGTGGCCTGTGATTGTTTTCACACCTTCCCAGACCTCCCTCATGTTGTTCTGCTGCAGCTTCTGCTCCAGCTTCTTCCTGTAGCTGTCCTTAGCCTCCCTCACCCGTCGTTTCACCTCACGCTGTGCTGCTCTCATTGCCTCCTTGTCTCCACTCCTGAAGGCAGCTTTCTTCTTGTTGAGGACAGCTTTAACTTCTTGTGTTACCCAGGGTTTGTTATTAGGGTAGCACCGAACAGTCTTAGCAGGGCAGATCACGTCCATGCAGAAGTTGAGGTAATCTGTGAGACAGTGAGTCAGCCCATCAATGTCCTCACCCTGTGGAAGCAGCACGTCTCAGTCTGTGGTGTTGTAGCAGTCTCTGAGGGCATCTTCCAATTCAGGGGACCACTTCCTCACATAGCAAGTGTTAACAGGCTGTCTTTGGACCATGGGGGTGTATTTTGGCCGCAAATGAACAAGATTGTGGTCAGACTTCCCTAGTGGGGGTAGGGGTGTGACCTTGTATGCATCCCTGACATTAGAATACAGTAGGTCAATTGTCCTGTTGTTTCTCGTGGGACAATCCACAGCCTGGTAAAAAGCAGCTAATGTTGAGTCCAAAGTAGCATGATTGAAGTCCCCAGAAATGATGAAAGAAGCCTCAGGATGTTTTGTCTGTAGCCTTGATGTGATGGCGTGGATCATCTCACATGCATTGGCAGTATCTGCCCTCGGGGGAATGTAAACACAGAGGGAGATCACGTGACTGAACTCCCTCGGCAGATAGTATGGCCGAAGGCTAACAGCTAGTAGCTCCAGGTCCGGGCAACACAAGACTTTCTTCACAGAGATGTGTCCTGGGTTACAGCAGCGGTTGTTATCGCTTAAAAATGCATTTTCCTGTGACATCATTGCGCTAAGAATAATATATATATATATGTATATATATATAGTTATTATAAATCCCCTGAAAATCAGGGCAACCTGTGAAACAGGCTTGTGGGGATGAAATAGCCTTTGTGTTATTCCCTGACCTGATATATATTTTACAGCCCGGCCCCCGGCTAAATTTTTTTAACCCAATCCGTCCCACGAGTCAAAAAGTTTGTGGACCCCTGATTTAAATATATACTAAAATACAGTGGCGGGCCGTGCGCTTCTCACATAGGCCTTCAGTGATGTCCTACTTAGTCCTACTTCACCTCTCAAAATAACGTAATTTATGTCACCACATGGACACGGCTGGAGATACTATACAGAAACCCACTCGCACACTACTGGGCATTGATCCCCCGCAATAGTGTACAAAATTGTCTATTTTTTGGCGCATTTAACATTCAATAAACCCATTTCAGCAATTAAAACATATCTTAGGTGGTACTGTCAAAATTAATTTTATAAAACCAATGAAACATGAACAAAATTAAGAAATATTGGATGGGGGGGTCCGGTGGCCATGGATGAAGTGCTTGCTGTCCAGAGTTGAGTTGGGAGCCGGGGTAGACCGCTCGCCTGTGCATCGGTTGGGGAAATCTCTGCGCTGCTGACCTGTCTCCGCTCGGGATGGTCTCCTGCTGGCCCCACTATGGACTGGACTCTTACTATTATGTTAGATCCACTATGGACTGGACTCTTACTATTATGTTGGATCCACTATGGACTGGACTTTCACAATATTATGTCAGACCCACTCGACATCCATTGCATCCGGTCTCTCCTAGAGGGGACGTAAGGGTGGGAGGCTACCCACATTCACGGTCCTCTCCAAGGTCTCACATAGTCATTCTCATTCTCATGACGTCCCAGTGGGTTGTGAGTTTTTCCTTGCCCTTATGTGGGCGCTGAACCCCGGATTTTGTTGGGGCTTGTGCAGCCCTTTGAAACACTTGTGATTTAGGGCTATATAAATATACATTGAGTGATTGATTGATTGATTGTATAAAATATTTGAAGTCACAATTTGTAGAACCCATTCGATGCCGTATAAGCCAGTGGTACCACTCCTAGTCAATAGTTGGATCTTAGTCGGTTGATTTTGTGTGAAAGTGGCGGGCAAACCATTTCACCACCGGGATAGCTTCCTGTGTCGGCCGACCTCGTCCCACAAGATCTAGTTTCTCTAAAGTATTCTTCTTGAAAATGGCCTTGTAATTATATATTCTCTCCTCTGTGAGTTTTCTGTGGCTTTCTATGGCTCGTATGTCTCCGGTGCCACTTCATGTTTTCGCAACTTTTGATTGGATAGTCACTTGGGACTCCCAATTGAGTATCCAATCACACGTTCACCGCAAGGCCAGCTAGAAGGACTTACTGACAACAATTCGTGATCTGATTGGCTATCACAATTGTCTATCAACTGTATGTGTACGTTCGCTTACAGTGCACAGACGCCTGCAATGTTGATTCTGAAGGCCCCGGGCAGATTTCGTACTGCATGGCAACATGAGCTACCTGAATTCTGATTGGATAAAAATTCTACAACAGCACTGGAAGGAGCATAATATGACATTAAGAGAATATAAATACTTCTAGATATTTAGGGAAAGTACATTTAAAAAAAAAGCTTTTATCTTTAATTATGATCATGATTTCTGGTTATGTTAGGCCAGCAGAAAAGACCTTGCTGGCCCTGACGGCCCACCACTGCTAAAATAACATATTCAACTGCACAAAAACAAAAATAATTAAATATCAAGCAAACACCTAAATAATATTAATGAACAGTTACCAGAAACAAGGTAACAAAAATTGTTTAAAAACAATCCTAAAGTCTGCGATGAGGTGGCAACTTGTCCATGGTGTACGCCGCCTTCCGCCCGAATAAAGTTGGGACGGCGTGGCGCATTGGGAGAGTGGCCGTGCGCAATCCGAGGGTCCCTGGTTCAATCCCCACCGAGTACCAACCTCGTCATGTCCGTTGTACCCTGAGCAAGACACTTCACCCTGGCTCCTGATGGGTGCTGGTTAGCGCCTTGCATGGCACCTCCCTCCATCAGTGTGTGAATGTGTGTGTGAATGGGTAAATGTGGAAGTAGTGTCAAAGCGCTTTGAGTACCTTGAAGGTAGAAAAGCGCTATACAAGTACAACCCATTTATCATTTATAGGCTCCAGCGACCCACCCTCAACCCCAAACGGGACAAGCGGTAGTAAAATGGACGGATGGACAATCATAAAGTTGAAGAACTATGTATTAAAACAATGTAAATGTTGGGAAAAAAATCTAAATAAACGTCCTTATTTGACAATTAAATCACATTTTTGTTCCTCTGTTCTTCCTCAATCCGCCGCCCACTCCTTAAAACCTGTGCTTCCTGGCTTTTCTGTGGGAAATGTAATTCATGATACTTTAAGAAATCTGATGGCCACCTTTGTTATTTACACTAACCACTGCAGTCCACTCAGTCTTTCCGGTGCCATGGAAGAACTCAAGTAGTTTATTATTAATTTGAGATTGGCAAAGCTCCACTACGCAGATATAACGGCCTCAGGAAGATTGCAGACTATCCGTAGAGCTGCCGAAAGATCTCATTTTGAGAAAGTAAGAGCGAAATTCAAAGGGGGACATCTGAGCTTTGGGGAGATCTGGAAGGCTCTCTATCTCGGTAGCCCGTGCATTCCCATCAATATTCGACTGTTCTGCAAATGTACACTGGTCCTTCGTCGCCTGTGCATCGAGTTGGCTAAAGTTGAAAAGCCCTCCAAAAATGCACCTGACCTTATCTTGGCATTGTTTCTCCTCTTCCACTTTTCTTTCCTGCACCTGTACAATATGTCCTTTTTTTGTAAAGCCTTGTTTTTTGCTGAGGTGGTACTTGATAAAAGAAGTTTGAGAACCACCTTTATTTATATGCTGAATATGTAACACGTTGCTACAAAAACATCCATCCATCTTCTTCCATTTATCCAAGGTCAGGTCACGGGGGTTGCGGCCTAAGCAGGGAAGCCAAAACTTCCCTCTCCCCAGCCACTTCGTCCAGCTCCTTCCAGGGGATCCCGAGGTGTTCCCAAGCCAGCCGGGAGACAAAAATTTGACAAAAAAAGCCACCAATTTGGTTGTGTGTATCATTTGCATACTTGCCAACCCTCCCGATTTTCCTGGGAGACTCCTGAATTTCAGTGCCCCTCCCGAAAATCTCCCGGGGCAACCATTCTCCCGAATTTCTCCCGATTTCCACACTTTAGCGTCCTCTCTCACCTGAAAAGGAGACTATTCTACATGTCTCCATTGTCCATAGGTTTATCTATAACCCATAAATTAGGCAGGCTATTTCTCAGCGTGTGTTTATTCCAGCCGACACGTTAATACACTGACACACAACATCCGGATTCCCATCATGCATTGCTTCAAAACTAAGGCAAGTAGTAATGTCCAAAAACATTAAAAGAGACGAAGCAGAAGAACAAAGAGGAGACATGGCGACGACGAATAAGCTTGCAAGTTCCAAAATGATTGGAAAAAAAATACTTTCAGTTCATCCAGGACTGCTCGAAGGGGAAGGGGTTTGCTGTCTGCAAATTTTGTAGATCCCCCCTCACTACCAACTCCCCATCTCCCAAATATCGGAGGTCTCAAGGTTGGCAAGTATCATACTTGCCAACCCTCCCGGATTTTCCGGGAGACTTCCGAAATTCAGCACCTCTCCCTAAAACCTCCCAGAATAAATTTTCTCCCGAAAATCTCCCAAAATTCAGCCGAAGCTGGAGGCCACGCCCCGTCCAACTCCATACGGACATGAGTGGGGACAGCCTGTTTTCACGTCCGTTCTCCTAATATATAAACAGCTTGCCTGTCCAATCACGTTACAACATCTACGGATTTTAATAAAAAACTGCACACACAAGGAGACGAAGCAGAAGAACGAGGAAGTTACAGCCATGGCGACGCCGTCTGTAATAGAGTGATCTATGTTGTCTGTTGCCATCTCCTGGTGAATGTTGGCTTTAGCGTTATGGGGTTGCTTTTTGATTGGCCAACGATTTACGTGGTGTTGTGTACCTGATGGCAAGTGACTCTCGCCAGTACGCAAATGGCAGAACAAAGGTTACTCAAATAGTGAAAGGTGTTTTTTTTTTCTTTCAGTAACCAGCAAGCACAGTACAGTTAGTAGAACAACTGTGTTTTTATTACTGTGTATTTGGTAGGTGCCATCTGAAATTCAACTATTTATTTTATTTACATATATAATAAGATATCGGTGGAGGAGGGGTTAGTGGTCTGCCTCACAATACAAAGGTCCTGCGGTCCTGGGTTCAATCCCAGGCTCGGGATCTTTCTGTGTGGGGTTTGCATGTTCTCCCCGTGAATGCGTGGGTTCCCTCCGGGTACTCCGGCTTCCTCCCACTTCCAAAGACATGCACCTGGGGATAGGTTGATTGGCAACACTAAGTTGGCACTAGTGTGTGAATGTGAGTGTGAATGTTGTCGGTCTATCTGTGTTAGCCCTGCGATAAGGTGGCGACTTTGCGTGAAGCATAAAAAATAACGAAGAAAATAAACGGTTCACCTCAAAGAGAACACGCAATCAAAACATAAGCTAAATTGGGGTTTGGCAAAATTTTAAAATTACAATATAATGCAAGTAGAATATCTGTGAGGGGGTGCATCGTTCGGCTCCGCTCAGATTTGTTCCACAGTGAGCAGTACAATACAATATTTAAAATAAAAGTGTCTTATTTGAAAAACGTAAAAACGCCCAACGTATTACTCGTTTGGCACCCGCCAATCAGGAGGACCAAAACCCGATGACGTGATACGATGACGTCACTACACCAGGAAGCCGACATGAGGGCAGCTTGAAGCCGAACAAACCCAACTGACGTCGACTTGACAGAAGAAGCAAAACAATGACAGACACAATAAGTAGTTTAAAAGTGGTTTCGATTATAAAGTCAGCGCATTCGTGATTGAACCAAAGAAGGCGGACATCAAGGAGTGCTGTCAGGTGAGACGGAACCATGCTAACCTTTAGCATGTCTGCCAGTAGATTCTTTAGGTTAGCTTAAAACATCGTTCAACAAAGTGATCTGCGTCAATTGTCCCGGACAGTCACTAAGTAGATATTTGTCTTTAAGAAGTAGAAATTAAAAACAACTTTTGGGTCTTTGGAAGGCGTAATTATTCCACAGAAAGCTAATTTTGTCATAGTCGCTCACGTGTTTTGGCTGTCGTGCTGACTGTTTTTTTTATTTTTTTACACGGACTAATTCGAAGAGTTAAAATGCACTTGGCATTAGTCTTGAATACATTAGTTTAGTTTCTCATGTAATTTAAAACATAAGAAGCCCTGGTGTTGTCCTAACCGCGGAGAAATACCCATCAAAGGCACAGTACAGCCCAAGTCTGCCTTTGAACCGTTGCCAAGCAGTTCTTTGCTTTTATGACCGAAGTCCAGCCATCAACCTGCAAATTTCATCATTTCTTTGGCTGTGTCAGTCACATTTACGATTCAATGTTATTAGCTCCAGACGAGTGGATCTCAACCTTTTTTCAGTGATGTACCCCCTGTGAACATTTTTTTAATTCAAGTACCCCCTAATCAGAACAAAGCATTTTTGTTTGAAAAGGAGATAAAGAAGTAAAATACAGCATTATGTCTTTAGTTTGTGATTAATTAAATTGTATAACAGTGCAAAATATTGCTCATTTTTAGGTCTTTCTTGAACTATTTGGAAAAAATATATATAAAAAAATACTAAAAAACTGGTTGGAAAATAAACAAGTGATTTAATCATAAATAAAGATGTCTACAGATATAATATGACATGAAGAGGATATGAATACTTTTAGATATTTAGGGAAAGTCAAAGAGCTTTGAGTACCTTGAAGGTAGAAAAGCGCTATACAAGTATAACCCATCCATCTATTTTTTACCGCTTGTCCTTTTTGGGAGAAAAGTATAACCCATTTACCATTCATAATTATGATCATGATTTCTGATTATGTTAGGCTAGCAGAGAAGGCCACCACTGACAAAATGTCACAGTTCAGATTCAGAGTTGTTCAGCTCACCTGGTGTTGCTAATGTAAACATCCTAACCAAAATCCGGATGCATATTATCTCATACAGTTATTCTTAACTGTGGTATGGTAGTGGGCTCCATCCTGTGGTACACCAAATAATCACTTGATTAAATATTCATACGTAGTGTTACTGTTCAAACTGTGTGTAATGTTACAGTGGCCCAAAATAGTAGACTTGTTAAATAAAACATCTGCCTTGTAATAAATATTTAGGCTTACTACACTCCTGTATAGAGATGTCCGATAATATTGGACTGCCCATATTATCGGCCTATAAATGGCTTAAAATGTAATATCGGAAATTAGCGGTATCTGTTTCAAAATTATCGGTATCAGCTTCAAAAAGTATAATTTATGACTTTTTAAAACGTCGCTGTGTACACGGACGTAGGGAGAAGTACAGAGCGCTAATGAACCTTGAAGGCTCTGCCTTTGCTTGCCAGCCCAATCACATAATATCTACGGCTTTTCACACACGCAAGTGAATGCAAGACATACTTGGTCAACAGCCATACAGGTCATACTGAGGGTGGCCGTACAAACAACTTTAACACTGTTACAAATATGCGCCACACTGGGAACCTACACCAAACAAGAATGACAAACACATTTCGGGAGAACATCCGCACCGTAACACAACGTAAACACAACAGAACAAATACCGAGAACCCATTGCAGCACTAACTCTTCCGAGACGCTACTATATACACCCACCCCCCTGACCCCGCCCACCTCAACCTCCTCATGCTCTTTCAGGGAGAGCATGTCACAAATTTCAAACTGCTGTTTTGAGGCCTGTTAAAAAAAATAATGTATTTTGTGACTTCAATAATACATATGGCAGTGCCATGTTGGCATTTTTTTCCATAACTTCAGTTGATTTATGGCCCTGCGATGAGGTGGTGACTTGTCCAGGGTGTACGCCGCCTTCTGCCTGATTGTAGCTGAGATAGGCACCAGCGCCCCCCGCAACACGAAAGGGACTAAGCGGTAGAAAATGGACGGATGGAGTCGATTTATTTTGGAAAACGTTGTCACTTTGTTTAATGCATCCAGCGCGGCATCACAACAAAATTAGGCATAATGTGTTAATTCCACGACTTTGTTTATCAGTATCCGTTTATATCGGTATCGGTAATTAAGAGTTGGACAATATCGGAATATCGGATATCGGCAAAAAAGCCATTATCGGATATCTCTACTCCTGTATTTTAATGTTGGTCATTGTGGTGGTACTTGGAGAGCCAAGTGTAACTAAGGTGGAACTTGTTGAGAAAAGTTCGATAACCACTGATCTAGTAAATATGCGCATCTTGTAAAAGTGTTTTACATTGGTCATCCCGCACAGTCCAGCTCTCGCGGACAAACACGAATCCCCACTGATTGAGAGTTAAGTTGAATAGCGCTTGCCAGCCAGCTAGAAGCCACAGGCTGTCCACTCGCTGTCCTGTGCAGCTGTAAGGGGTAGGAGAGTGAGGTTTACACAACGATTCTCGCATCACCGCACTTGCTGGCATCTGTTTCACCCATTCCCGCCCCCTCTCTCATCAAGTCACGCCACCATTGTAACAGTGGTCGTCCTGCGCAGTTCAGTCCTGCGCACACACGCCAGGCTCAAACCGGCGACCACATATCCCCACTGATAAAGAGTGAAGTCAAGCTGAACTTGCCAATGAGGTACAAGTCACAGAACTCACTGTCAAGTGGTGCTCTCAAGAAAAGACAACGCACGATCGCACAGCCATAGCAGCTAGCAACCGTTACAAGTGTGCAGGTAGAAGTGAGTTTTATTCATGTTTACTAGACTTAGCATTTGAGTTAAAAGCCTGCAGTTATAACTGTATCCTAGAATGGTGCATATCAGTTAAATGTTGATGACGGTATGGCGTATAACAAACTTAAAGGGGAACTGCATATTTTTATTGGAATTTTGTCTATCGTTCACAATTCCTATGTGAGATAAGAAGCCAAATGTTTTTTTCTTTGCTTTCTAACATAAAAATTGTCTTGTTCTAGGTGGCTATCAAAGCAGCTAATGGGAGCAATAAATTATACCTGTAAATCACTTTAAAAATTAATTAAAAAACGTCAACAATACTTCATTTGCGTTCCGCAACCTGTATAATAACCAATCTGTAATTTTAATTAGCTTTAAAACCTTTAAAAAGAGACATGTATTCTTGTCTCTCATAATAATTGTGAACAACAGGCAAAATTCCTAAAACAGTGTAGTTCTCCTTTTAGCATGCAACTTTTTTATTTGCTATGGTTTAGCTAAACTGTACAAATACTAGACTAGATCAGTACAATGTATACTGTATCTTGTTGATATTATGACTGCCTGACTATATGTTTTCTCCATTTTAGGATGGCGGGAGTGTTCGACATCGACTTGGATACTGAAGATGTCTCTGACGCAGAGGTCTGTCTTGAACGCTTTTTCTCAAGTTTACCGTATTTTTCTGACTATAAGTCGCAGTTTCTTTTCATAGTTTGGCCGGGGGTGCGACATATACTCCGGAGTAACTTATGTGTGATATTATTAACACATTACCGTAAAATGTCAAATAATATTATTTATCTCATTCGCAAAAGAGACGAAGAAAATGTCAGCAATCGTCTCACACACACGTCAGCAATCGTCACACACACGTCAACCAATAAGAATTCGGCGGGGGAGGGTCATGGCACAAGTGCATTGTGGGTCATGGAATGGTAACTGCTATATGCTACTGCCATAGCTATTAAAATGGATCATTTCATCGTTGGCAGTAACTTATAAAAACTGAGAAGGGCTGAACAAAAATGGCACCGAAAAGGAAATCATGAACTGCAGATTACACAATATCAAATAATATTATTTATCTCATTCGCGGAAGAAACAAAGAAAATGTCAGCAAACGTCACACACATGTGAGCAATCGTCACACACACATGTCAACAAATAAGAATTCGGCAGGGGAGGGTCATGGCAGGAGTGCATTGTGGGTCATGTCGGGTTGTAATGGTACGTCTATTTGAACCATTTCGGTACATTTTCATGTACCGAACAAGTTTTTAAGCTAAAGTCTTAACACGCTGCTTTGCTTCTTCTGCCTCTGTGTCAGCACCCAGCATTGTCCCACCCACACAACCATCTGATTGGTTACATACAAAGCCAATCAGCAGTGCGTATTCAGAGCGATGTAACAGCCAATCAGCACTGCGTATTCAGAGCGCATGTAGTCAATGCTTCAGCGTCGAGCAGAATAGTGTTTAGCAGGTGAGCATAAGACAGCGTACTCTCCCCAAATTATCAAAAACACCTCCCAGTCACAACTACTACTAACATCACTATGAGCCTGTTGACCCTCTAGAAACTTAAACTGCAGCTCAGCTCGCTCGCAGTTCTGGCTTGAGGTAAAGGCTAATTAGCTTTTAGCGTAACGTTAGCTCATTTTGCTGTGCGCTTGTGTGTGTGCGCTTGTGTGTGTGCGCTTGTGTGTGTGTGTGTGTGTGTGTGTGTGTGTGTGTGTGTGTGTGTGTGTATGTATGTGTGTGTGTGTTAGGGGCAGCAAAGCCCTGTCTGTCTGTTATTTCACTTGAACTCCATGGTGTTCAGGGATTCAATAGTCTCTCCTATTGCTATTGTACTATGTTTTGAATGGCAGGGTCCCTGCTATCACATGTTGACAAAAATATAACATTTACATAATAAAAGTAAACTACAGGCTTCCCAAATGCCGTAATAAAACCGAGCATGATGAGTTGACTTGAAACTGTTCAATGTCGCACTTTTTAAATGTACAAGAAAAGTTTTGTCATTTTATTTAATCAAAGCAACAATTTGAGGCAGTTTAATGTGGATTAAATTGGGCAGAATTATTATAGTGTTCCCAATGTTAAAAGGATAAAGCCATTGTTTACAAATTTGGTAAATAAATAACCCAAAAATGTATATTTTGTTGTTTTCTTACTGTACCGAAAATGAACCGAACCGTGACCTCTATAAACAGAGGTACGTACCAAACCGAAATTTTTGTGTATCGTTACGCTCCTAGGGTCATGGAATGCTAACTGCTATATGCTACTGCTGTAGCTATTAAAATGGATGATTTCATCATTGGCGGTAATTTATGAAAACTGAAAAGGGCTGAACAAAAATGGCACCGAAAAGGAAATCATGTACTGCAGATTACAAGCTGGACGTAGTGAAATATGCAGCAGAAAACGACAAGAGGAACCCGCGCATACCTTTGGAGTTGGCAGGGTTGTTTAGAAGCGACATTGAGGAAGAAGATTTCATCGTATTTAGTGATTAGGAGTGACAGATTATTTGGTAAACGTACAGCATGTTCTATATGTTATTTGAATGACTCTTATGTTAACATACCAGGCACGTTCTCAGTTGGTTATTTATGCGTCATATAATGTACACTTATTCCGCCTGTTGTTCACCATTCTTTATTTATTTTAAATTGCCTTTCAAATGTCTATTCTTGGTGTTGGATTTTATCAAATAAACTTTCCTGAAAAATGCGACGTATACCGTATTTCCTTGAATTGCCACCGGGTATATAGTATGCGCCTGCCTAGAATTACTGCCGGGTCAAACTCGTTTCGCAAAATAATTAGCGCATGCTTATCATTACCGCCGGCTCAGGATTAACGCCGGGTCAAGAAGATTAAAAGAAAATATAAAAAATCGGTCTTAGCCTGGGCCCTGGAGAGGGGGTGCAGACTGAGGCCAAGGGAAAAACAACAACTCATAGCCATAATACACATCCCTCTTACATGTGTCTCTATTAGCGCATGTCTAGAATTTCCGCCGGGTCACTCGTTTCGCAAAATAATTAACATATGTCTAGAATTTCCGCCGGGTCAAACTCGTCACGTCACGAGTGACACTTGACCTGTCATAATTTTTAAAATAGAGGAGGCTGATTTCAATAATTTGAAATCGCATAAAGGGAAAAATATTAAGAGCTATTCAGTAGGATTTAAGGTCCAAGCTATTTAATATGCTAAAAAGAACAGTGAGCAGCTATGTTTTATTAATATACCGTAGCTGCGCGTGTCAAATATGAGTCATTAAATGACTCCCGCCTCCTAGTGGTAGAAGGCGCTAGTGATCCTTCTTGCGACTACTCCGCTGCAGAAGAAGTGACAACAAGCAGCAAGAGTGAGCAGCGTGTGTTTTATTTTTTCCTCTCGCTTGCACTTTTAACATGGAGGATTACATATCTAAAATAAAACCGTTTTTTAAACTGGACTTTCAATCGAAGCAGGAGGTAATAAAGGAAGATCTTCATCGATACAGAGAGACTTTTAAAACTGAAGAAAGATAAGGAAGACTTTTATAAACAAGTTATCGATGCTTTTGATCAGAAGGAGCTTCGCATGGACTTAATTTATAAGTAAAGGTAAGACCATAATAACGTTTTTTTTATTAAATGGGCTTTTCATGATGGTATCCTTACATCACACTCAAATTTTTAAGTGCAGGCCTAAGTTTACCGCATGCCTTTGGTAAGTGCCCGAGAGAGAAGAGGTTTTAAAATAATTAGCGCATGCTTGCCTTTACAGCATGCCTTTGGTAAACGCCGGAGTGAGAAGAGGTTTTAAATTAATTAGTGCTCCGACGGCAATTCAAGGAAATACGGTATTTGTTTTTTTCCTTTATTATTATGCATTTTCGGCTGGTGCTACCTATACTCTGGAGCGACTTATAACCCGGCAAATACGGTACTCTTCCATACTTTACCAAAGACATAACAATTTACTACCATTTCTTTGTTTTCATGTTTGGGCTTTTTGTGCCATATCTATAGGATGAGATTTGTGACGGCGCCGTGACAGAGCCTGAGAAGTGAGTCCAATTTGTCATTACGATTAAAAACAAGATACTAAAATTTAATTTAACTCCTTTGTTCTTATTGCACAATAATGATGAGATTTGAATACAACCAATCCTGGAAAAGTAATATGCATTAAGATGATGCATTCAATCAGAATGTACAGTTCTCTGGGCAATTTGTACTTAAGTACTGACGAATTGACACAGAATGCATATTGTGAAAGTCACTCTGTTTCTATGTTTGTTACATCATCCAGTGTACAGAAAGAGGAAGTGGTCCTGACCAGTGAAAGTGTGAACAGAGACAGTGAGAGAGTTGGACCTGACTGCTTTGAGCTTCTCACTGTGCTTGGAAAAGGTGCATATGGCAAGGTAAGTTCGTATACCTGCCAACATTCGCATTTCACTATATAGGAAATTTCCCAGGAAAATAGGTATAAATAAGGGATTTTTATTTCCATCACAAATCACTGTTAAATCAATTAGGAAATGAAAAAATACTACATGCAATCAACTGCATTTGAATACCTCCGCTCTTTTACAATTGTGCCATCAACTCTTCACAGTCAGCTCCTTTAGTTACAGAGTTGTACGGTATACAGGTACTCATACTATACTGCCATTGACAAAATACTAGTATTTATCAAATAAAATAATATCAACTTTATTTGTAAAGCAAATTTTAAATTTACCACAGGGGTAGCCAAAGTGCAGGTTAAAAGATAATACGAGAACCGAGCAAACAACACAACACAAACATAACATGATAAAAAAATAAAATAAATAAAACATAAAAACTGGTTCACAGCAGGTGTATAATGGGGCGCGTTTGCAGGATGGATACCACTGTGTTAAAAACCAAAGAATAAAAGTATGTTTTTAAGAGAGATTTAATAACAGGAAGAGAGGAGGCTTGTCTAACACTCAGAGGTAGGCCGTTCCAGAGCTTGGGAACAGCAGCGGCGAAAGCTCTGTCACCTCTAAGCTTCAGCTTTGTGTCAGGGACCGTCAGTAGCAGCTGATCGGCTGATCTTAGGGATCGTGTGGGGCAGTAAGGCTGAAGGAGGTCGGAGAGCTATGTTGGCGCGAGGTTGTTTAGACATTTAAAAACAAATAGAAGGAGTTTAAAATTGATTCGGTAACACATAGGGAGCCAGTGAAGGGACGCTAATATAGGGGTCATGTGCTCACGTCTGCGGGTCTGTGTTAGCTGAAGAGCAGCAGAGTTCTGCACGAGCTGCAGGCGGGCGAGGGAGGCCTGGCTAATGCCTAAATACTGGGCATTATAGTAGTCTAAACGTTTCAAGATAAAGGTGTGGATTAATTTCTCAACATCATGTCCTGATAGAAGCGGTTTCACTTTCGCTATTTGGCGTAATTGATAAAAGCTTTTTTGAACGACGCTGCTGATTTGTTTTTCGAATTTAAAATCTGAGTCGAACTTTACCCCCGGGTTTTTGACATAGTCGCTGAGATACGGGGTCAGAGTGCCGAGGTCAACGTTGGGGAAGGGAGAGCGACTTGGACCAAACAACATAACTTCTGTTTTGTCTTCATTTAGGCTCAGGAAGTTAGCTGAAAGCCAGGCTTTGATGTCGTGCAGGCAGTCAATGAGACGTTGAACTGTGTTATATTGTGCCATGGGAAAATAGATCTGGCAATCATCGGAATAAAAATGAAATGCAATACCATACTTCCTAAAAAGAGAACCAAGGATGAGAAGGTAAAGCGCAAATAAGAATTGGGGCAAGGATTGAGCCCTGGGGGACCCCGTGTGGTAGAGGAACACATAAAACTGTCTATTTTTACACAATACTGTTTGCTAGGTACGACCGGAACCAGTTGAGGGCGGCGCCCATAATACACACACAGTTCTCAAGACAACTGATTAAGGTGGCGTTGTTGACAGTGTCGAACGCAGCAGACAGATCTAAAAGCGCCAGGACGACATATTTACCAGAATCAGTTGACAGAAGGATATCGTTAAATACTTTTTGAAGCGCTGACTCTGTGCTGTGGAGGGCTTTAAAACCGGACTGGAACAGCTCAGTGATACCATTATCCTCTAAGAAGGGCAACAACTGACTGTAGACAACCTCTAATATTTTTGGAAATGTATGGAAGATTAGAGATAGGTCTAAGGTTAGAGAGGAGAGAGGGGTCGAGGCTTGTTTTTTTTAAGTAGAGGTCGTACCACTGCATGTTTAAACTCTACAGGAACTATCCCAGAAGAGAGGCTACCATTGATAATGTTAAGGACACTAATCTTGATCCAATAGTAGCAAATACCTCCTTAAACAGGCGAGGTGGGAGGGCATCTGAAGGAGAACCAGAGGGTTTCATATGACTGTGTAATTTAAAAAAGAAAAGGACACTGGCTCAAACTGATGGAAAACAGAAGAGAAATGCAGAGGAACATAAAGGTCATTTGAAGGCTGGGATAAACTGGCTCTAGTTGACACAATTTTGTCAATGAAAAAATTATGAGTCAACGCATGCACAGAAAATACTTGCAGTGTGAAGATTAGAGGTGGAGAATGAATGTATGAGCATGTATGAGTCAACGCATGCACAGAATAGTTGCAGTTTGAAGATTAGAGGTGGAGAATGGATGTATTTTGACTTAAAACCTAACAATAAAGGTGAATATATAAATACTGAAGCACTGATCTACTAGCGGTGTTTAAAACATAGTCGTGGCTAACATTCCTCTACAGTGTTTTATTATGGTTCTAAATCACTAATCCTCGCCTCCATGGCGACATAACTATGTTTCATACAAGTATCATTTCTGCAGGACGAGGAATAGCTAAGCATGCTTCACTACACAGCGTGGGAAGATATAATAGCTAACCGCGAACAGCAAGCCAGCTAGCTGAATTTAAACTAACGGATGGATCTATACAAATAAATATCAACTGTAACGATACTATGTACAAGAGCAGTATGTAATCGATACTACAATGATTCCATCAATATTTTTTTTATCATAAGTCACACCATCCTATCGTCATTTTTTATTGTTTATGAACTCAAGAAATATGTCCAAGGACACAGTAGAACTTAAATCATGACCAATGTATGGCCCTTAACTATTTGGTATTGGATCGATACCCAAAATTGTTGTATCACCCAAAACATACCATGTTTTTGAAACTCTAAAGCGCACTTAAAATCCTTTAATTTTCTCAAAAATGGACAGTCCGCCTTATAACGCCTAATGTACAGAATTATTCTGGTTGTGCTTACCGACCTTGAAGGAATTTTATTTGGTACATGGTGTAATGACAAGTAATGACAGAGATACGTGTACACTGCAATATGACGCCAGTAAACAGCACTGTAGTCTGTGACAATGGCGTATTCGATAAGCTTCTTCTTGTTATGGGGCATTCACCCTCTGCTGTTGCCATTTCTAATATGAATTAGCGTAAAGTTCTAACTTATATCTCACTATGGAAGCGCTAAAAACTACCAGTGCAGTGAGCGGGTTTACATAATTCACTCACGGAACTTTAGTCGTTAAATAGTTTCGGTCGGACAGGTTTTCACGGCACACATTTCTGGCGTTGTTGTTGCACAAGTGAGCCACGGCTTAGGAGTAGCTGGTCCATTATTGATTTAAGTAAAGTCTGAATGTCATTAAAACAGTTAGCTCCATATTTAGACACTTCTTCCTCTACCGTCCTTGCACGCTACACCGATACAACAAAGATGACGGGGAAAAGACACTGCAGAAGTTAAGCCACGTAAATAAGACCGCCCACAAAACGGCGCATTTGGAAGCGACTGCCAGAAAACGAATGAAAAAAATCTGTTAAACATTTTGACCAAAGAACCACCATCACATGTTATGTAGACCACAAGGAAGTATTTTCAATCTAGAAAAAATAGATAAATTAACATGACTCCATTAATGCCCCTTATAGCCCCGGTGTGCTTAATATATGAAACAAGATCAAAAATAGCCCATTCATAGGCAGTGCGCCTAATAGTCCGGTGCGCCCTATGATCCGGAAAATAGGGTCAATGAATATTTAACATATTAAAGTGTATTTCTTTCCTAGTTGGAAAAATTATGTCCGACGTTTTACTGAGAGTGTGTTGGCAGCTGTGCCCCACTCTCATCTCCGCAGAGACAGATTGTGAATGACCGAAAAGAGGGGTCAGTTAATTCCACTGTTAAATAAACCCGCTCAAGTGTTGAGAACAAAGCACAAATTAATACAAATGTACAGTACAATATGCAATATACAATACAATGCTAATTACCAGTGCCTCCATTGAAATGCCCCCCTCTACCTCAAAGAACTACGCACCCACAAATCCTCCACACGACACCTCCGCTCCAAACAAGCAAACAACCTCCAACCTCCAAGGACAAAGCTTCGAACTATGTGAGACCGGGCTTTCTGCTCCGCCTGCTTTCAGTCTGTGGAACGCTCTCCCTGACAACCTGAGGGCACCACAGACTGTGGATGCTTTTAAAAAAAGGCTTAAAAGCCCTTCTTTTAAAAAAAGCTTTTGTATAGATATATGCATACTAGTTCTAGCTCTTAGGCTGTTCTAGTTTTTATTTGTATTTTTTAAAATTATCGTTTCATTATTATTTTTATTTTATTGTATTTTTTTCTTAAATACACTGTAGCAGTCTGAGGTTGTTTGCTCAATGTAAAGTGCTTTTTACAAAATACATCTATTATTAATATTATTATTAATGGGTATTTTTTACTGTTTGAAGCTAGAGACTAACGCGACGCTCAACAATTCTGATTGGTGACCATTGCTGTCACTCAAATGCTGGTGACGGCGGTTCAAAAAAAAACTCAGCCTCTTGCGGTTATTTACCACACTAATAAAAACCTCGATGTTGATTCGATTTCGATTAATTGTGCAGCCCTAAACCAGATATTAACAGTAAATAAACTAGTGTATTAATCATCCATTCATCCATCCTCTACCACTTGTCCCTCAAAATAAAACAATGGGAAATCACACAAAATGTTACTGCATGCGTCAGCAGGCAAATTAGAAGCTTGTATAACCTGTTTGCTTACTTACGGCTAAAAGAGAAGTTTTCTAGTATGTTTACTATGTTTTTTATTGCCAAAAAATAGTATTTAATTGCAACAGTAAACATATGTTTAATGTATCATACAATTTTCTGTTAAAATAGAGCTAATAATGCTTTTTTTGTGGTCCTTTTTATTTTGAAAAGTATTGAAATACGTTTTAGTACTGGTACCAATACCAAATAATAACACAATTTAGTCATATTGCTTATTAATAAAAGGCTTCCTTGTGAGGAACTTTGTAATATTGCATAAATGCGATGCGGTATTGACTTGTCCAGGATGTACTCCGCCTTACGCCCAAATGCAGCTGGGATAGGCGCCAGCAACCCCTGTGACCCCCGAGAGGGACAAGCATGAGAAAATAGATGGATGGATGGATGGAAAATAAAAAAAATTCTGGGCTACTTTACAGAGCTTATAGTTGAGAAATCTTTCAAGCTGGCTTATTTAATATCTCCCTCATGTTACAGACAGTAAAAGGAAGTGTTAGCCACTGCCTGCTCTTATTTAGTTTGAGATAAGAGAAGTGTCCTATTTGTCAACATATTCACACAAAGTTTAGATTTTTGTCCGTAATGTCTTTTCCATCATCTTAATGTCCAGACAACTCTCTCGTGTTTGATTGATGGAATTACCTAACATGCAACTTGTTGTGTTGCATGCGTCAAACCAAATTTGGTAATCAAACTACAACTAAGATGCATGTTACACTTGGTTAGACTCAACAAAAGACGAGACCAGCACACTCAACTTAATATACACTAATTATGATACAACTACCTGTTATTGATACAATAACCAATAATGTATTCATATCTATGTATTTTTAAAAATTTAGATTTAACTGTATGATATGCATACTTTCTTTTTCCGGATTTATTTGGGGCGGCTTTTTAACAGCAGGAGTCTGTGTAGGGTTTCAAAACACTGTCATAGCGATGCTGGCTATCAGGTGGCTAAAAAGTTTTGATTTGTTGAAGCTTGATGTTTTTTCCCCTCCATGTGAAATGTTTGCAGAACATTTGGTGCTGATAGCTCACAAAATGAATACAGTGGGGCAAAAAAGTATTTAGCCAGCCACCGATTGTGAAAGTTCTCCCACTTAAAATGATGACAGAGGTCTGTAATTTTCATCATAGATACACTTCAACTGTGAGAGACAGAATGTGAAAAAAAAAATCCAGGAATTCACATTGTAGGAATTTTAAAGAATTTATTTGTAAAATATGGTGGAAAAGAAGTATTTGGTCACTTTAAACAAGGAAGATCTTTGGCTCTCACAGACCTGTAACTTCTTCTTTAAGAAGCTCTTCTGTCCTCCACTCGTTACATGTATTAATGGAACCTGTTTGAACTTGTTATCTGTATAAAAGACACCTGTCCACAGCCTCAAACAGTCAGACTCCAAACTCCACTATGGCCAAGACCAAAGAGCTGTCGAAAGACACCAGGAAAAAATTGTAGACCTGCACCAGACTGGGAAGAGTGAATCTACAATAGGCAAGCAGCTTGGTGTGAAAAAAACTGGGAGCAGGTTGGTGTGAAAAAACTGTGGGAGCAATTATCAGAAAATGGAAGACATACAAGACTACTGATAATCTCCCTCGATCTGGGGCTCCACGCAAGATCTCATCCCGTGGGGTCAAAATGATCATGAGAACGGTGAGCAAATATCCCAGAACCACACGGGGGGTCCTGGTGAATGACCTGCAGAGAGCTGGGACCAAAGTAAAGGTTACCATCAGTAACACACTACGCCGACAGGGAATCAAATCCTGCAGTGCCAGACGTGTGCCCCTGCTTAAGCCAGTGCATGTCCAGGCCCGTCTGAAGTTCGCCAGAGAGCACATGGATGATAGAGCAGAGGATTGGGAGAATTTCATTTGGTCAGATGAAACCAAAATAGAACTTTTTGGTATATACTCAACTCGTCGTGTTTGGAGGAAGAAGAATACTGAGTTGCATCCCAAGAACACCATACCTACTATACCTACTGTGAAGCATGCGGGTGGAAACATCATGCTTTGGGGCTGTTTTTCTGCTAAGGAGACAGGACGACAGATCTGTGTTAAGGAAAGAATGAATGGGACCATGTACCGTGATATTTTAAGCCAAAACCTCCTTCCATCAGTGAGAGCTTTGAAGATAAAACGTGGCTGGGTCTTCCAGCATGACAATGATCCCAAACACACCGCCCGGGCAACGAACTAGTGGCTCCGTAAGAAGCATTTGAAAGTCCTGGAGTGGCCTGGCCAGTCTCCAGACCTCAACCCCATAGAAAATATGTGGAGGGAGTTGAAAGTCCATGTTGCTCGGCGACAGCCCAAAAACATCACTGCTCTCGAGAAGATCTGCATAGAGGAATGGGCCAAAATACCAGCTACTGTGTGTGCAAACCTGGTAAAGACCTATAGTAATCGTTTGACCTCTGTTATTGCTAACAAAGGTTATATTACAAAGTATTGAGAGTTGAATTTTTGTTATTGACCAAATACTTATTTTTCACCATAATTTACAAATAAATTCTTTAAAATTCCTACAATGTGAATTCCTTGATTGTTTTTCACATTCTGTCTCTCACAGTTGAAGTGTACCTATGATGAAAATTACAGACCTCTGTCATCATTTTAAGTGGGAGAACTTGCACAATCGGTGGCTAACTAAATACGTTTTTGCCCCACTGTATCTGGAATGAATAGGTTAAAAGAGACCGTGTTTTGTGATACCTCTTACAACACCAACATTCTGTGTTTTTGACCTAATGGCAACATATATTTTCTTTTAGGTTTTTCAGGTGAAAAAAGTTCAAGGTGCCCTGTCAGGAAAAATATTTGCCATGAAAGTTCTGAGAAAGGTACAATACATCATTTAACATCCTTGAAACAAGGAAACAATCCATGTTCCTGCCAAACGTTTTGCCTCTTTCTCTGCTTAAGGCCAAAATAGTGTGTAACGCTAAAGACACTGCCCATACACGCGCAGAAAGGGAAATCCTAGAGACAGTGAGACATCCTTTCATTGTGGATCTCCTCTACGCCTTCCAGACCGGTGGGAAACTGTACCTCATCTTGGAGTACTTAAGTGGTAAGAGGCAGAGGTCCATATTGAAGCAATCCATGCTGCAAACCCCAGTTCCATATGAGTTGGGAAATTAATATATAACCATAAACGGAATACAATGATTTGCAAATCTTTTTCAACCCATATTCGATCGAATGCACTACAAAGACAAGATATAAACTACATTTTTTTTTTTGCAAATAATAATTAACTTAGAATTTCATTGCTGCAACACGTGACAAAGTATTTGGGAAAGGGCATGTTCACCACTGTGTTACATCACCTTTTCTTTTAACAACACTCAATAAACGTTTGAGAACTGAGGAAACGAATTGTTGAAGCATTGAAAGTGGAATTCTTTCCCATTTTTGTTTTATGTAGAGCTTCAGTCGTTAAACAGTCCGGGATCTCCACTGTCGTATTTTACGCTTTATAATGCGCCACACATTTTTGATTGGAGACAGGTCTGGACTGCAGGCGGGCCAGGAAAGTACCTGCACTCTTTTTTTTTACAAGGCAACACTGTTGTAACACGTGCTGAATGTGGCTTGGCATTGTCTTGCTGAAATAAGCAGGGGCGTCCATGAAAAAGACGGCGCTTAGATGGCAGCATATGTTGTACCAAAACCTGTATGTACCTTTCAGCATTAATGGTGCCTTCACAGATGTGTAAGTAACCCATGCCTTGGGCCCTAATGCACCCCCATACCATCACAGATGCTGGATTTTGAACTTTGCGTCCATAACAGTCTGGATGGTTTGCTTCCCCTTAGGTCTGGATGACACGATGTCGAATATTTCCAAAAACAATTTGAAATGTGGACTCGTCAGACCACAGACTACTTTTCCACTTTGCATCAGTCCATCTTAGATGATCTCGGGCCAGAGAAGCCGGCTGCGTTTCTGGATGTTGTTGATAAATGGCTTTCGCTTTGCATAGTAGACCTTTAACTTGCACTTACAGATGTAGCGACGAACTGTATTTAGTGACAGAGGTTTTCTAAAGTGTTCCTGAGTCCATGTGGTGATATCCTTTAGAGATTGATGTCGGTTTTTGATACAGTGTCTTCTGAGGGATCGAAGGTCACGGTCATTCAATGTTATTTTCCGGCCATGCCGCTCACGTGGAGTGATTTCTCTAGATTCTCTGAACACTTTGATATTATGGGCCATAGATGTTGAAATCCCTAAATTTCTTGCAATTACACATTGAGAAACGTTGTTCATAAACTGTTTGACTATTTGCTCACGCTGTTGTGGACAAAGGGGTGTACCTCGCCCCATCCTTTCTTGTGAAAGACTGAGCAGTTTTTGGGAAGCTGTTTTTATACCCAATCATGGCACCCACCTGTTCTCAAATAGCCTGCACACCTGTGGGATGTTCCAAATAACGGTTTGAGCATTCCTCAACTTTATCAGTATTTATTGCCACCTTTCCCAACTTATTTTTGTCACGTGTTCCTGGCATGAAATTCTAAAGTTAAAGGTTATTTGCAAAAAAAAAAAAAATGTTTATCAGTTTGAACATCAAATAAGTTGTCTTTGTAGCATATTCAACTGAATATGGGTTGAAAATTATTTGCAAATCATTGTATTCCGTTTATATTTACATCTAACACAATTTCCCAACTCATATGGAAACTGGGTTTGTACTTTGTATGAAGATAAAACTGTTTGTTGGTTTGTCCATTTTAAATATAATTATGGATAAATTGTAAGAAGCAAAGGTGTTGACAGTAATTTTTAATAGGTCATGAGTGTGTTTTTGTCAAAACATGAATCCAAAGTATCAAATCAGGTCATGTTTGTAAGTTCCTAAACATTGCACCTGGTAAGACACTGTAATGGTAATGAAAACAATGATCTTATATCTACTTTCAAAAAAGTGAACCCTCACAAAGGTGTATTTCCGGGATAAAAAGGAATGCATGTTTTATAATTTTTCCTTGAAAAGTTTGTGTTGTGTGACATCACAGAGCTCAGTATATAATGAAAGGTATTGAATGAAAGTAAAAGACCTTTGCTGTCATTACATGTGGGCTTCAATCGAAGTTTTGCGGTAAATACGCAAATACAGACAAATATGTGGGAACCAGCTATGGGTGCAGCTATCAAATATTTTGGTTATCGATTTGTTTGTTTGATTAATTATAAAAAACACTAAAAACTATGAACAATACATTTTTAATTGCCATGACCTCCATTTTTTTAAAATAACTTCACATCCACATTGAAGTTACATTTTTTTGTGTATTAAAAAAGACACTTGTAGACATAGTTTCCACTGTACCTTTACCATATAAAACTTGACTTTTAGAACTTCTGTCCATTTGTTATCAGGAGGGGAACTTTTCATGCAGTTGGAGAAGGAAGGCATCTTCTTGGAGGACACGGCTTGGTAATATAGCTCTCTTCTTTTCAACATAAAGTGGTTCAATTTTCGCTGTACTAAATTCATTCTGGGCACTGTATAAAGTATGAATAAAAACCAGAATGCAACTCAAAAGTATTTTTTGTCTGTTTTAAGAGTTACCTAATAATTAGTACAAAGAAGTTTAAATCGCGATTGTTAATGTCCTTCACGAATAACAGGTCAAGTCAAGGTTTGATTTCATCATTGTAGTCAAGATATGTAGATGTTATGTTTCTGGCAGGATAATATCAACACCATTGCATTTGTAATATGAATAGTAGGCAGCAGGGCTGGGCGATATGTCCTTTTTTTAATATCTCGATATTTTTAAGCCATGTCACGATACACGATATATATCTCGATACTTTGCCTTATACTTGAATGAACACTGCATTAATATATGCTCATTTTTTCAACTTTCATGCAGAGAGGGAAATCACAACTAAGTCAGTTTACCAAAACAGTATTTATTACACAGTTATTAGGCAGTGGCACAAACATTCATGTCGTTTCAAAACAGAAAGTGCAAGATTGTCAGAGACATTTTAAAACAAGCTATTAGTGCACTTTTGTGCGTGATGTCACTAACATGACATCAAAACAACACTAAATTAAAGTGCACTTTTTGTACAGAACGCCACTACAATAGTTAAAAACTAATAAAGTGCACTTTTGTGCATGATGTCACAAGAAATATTTCAATAACTGTCAAATAAAAATGAGCTGCATAATAGGTTCCTACGGACGTTATCTCCTTCTGTTGTTAACTTTTTTTTTTCATACGGTGTTGATCTAGAAATAGTTGCTTCGGCATTTTGTTGGTGTGGCACCGGCCAGAGATGTTGACATGCGGAGTTTCAAGCACTCTTCATTCTCTAGCGGGTGACTTTTCAAATGATGCTACATTAGCAGTGCTGCTACTTTTTGTAGCAACGCTTTTGCCGCAAAAAAGTTGATCATATTCCCACTAGAAGCCAAACCACCGCCGGACGATGGATCCCGTGCATAATTCTTCCTCCATTTGTTACCAGATTCGCACCTTCTCTCTCTCGTATTACCACCCGCACCTCACCATTAGCATCACAGCTAACGTTACCATGTCGCTACCTCTCTGCTCCACGAGAGTGTGTGACGTTGCACACGTGACGTGTGTAAGAAGGTGCGCTTGGTTTACGTCTCTGTGAGAAGGAGAGACAAGAATGACTGGGAAACGCAGGCTCTGTAATGCCTGCAGCTAAAAGCAACTGCGAGAGCTATTTTCTATATCGCACAGATACACACCCGCGATATATCGAGTATATCAATATATCGCCCAGCCCTCGCACGCAGCATCAAAACCTTTGAAATTTTGCACTTGCCTTTGGGTAATAATTTCCAGTCCGTTGATGTTAACAATGTTTATGTCTGCAGTTTCTATCTAGGAGAGATCATATTGGCTCTTGGTCATCTCCACTCCTCTGGAATTATTTACAGAGACCTCAAACCTGAGAACATCATGCTTAATCACCAAGGTAATTGAAAATATGATTTGGTATCATGGACAGCGTTAAACCAGGGCTAGGTAGGATATGCTATAGCCCCATCGAAAATCTCTTTAGCCTCAGTTATGCACCCCTTCCCCCAGCATTCTATGTTTGCAAATATTTGTATTTATTCAAGTTAAAAAACATTTTAATTTTCACAAGTAGCCATTCTGATCCAATCCAATTTCTGCTTGCCTGCTTGTACTGTGTGTCAGGGGGAGTGTTTTATTTACTCCACCGTTAGGCTAGGCTAGCCTAACAATAATCACAACAGTTTGTGGCTGGCTAAGCCAATCAATGCCAGCAACTCAGATCGCTCACCTATCAAACTCATTGCAGCTTAACTTTTCTGCCATTAGTTTTGTCTTGCTTTCTTTGCTTGGCGGGAGCTTGCAATGTTTACTGTAACAAATGCACAGAAGGATGTGTCATGTACTATTTTAGTTTTAGATTCCCCAAGGTGATCCGCCACTTCCTTTCACACTCTTTAAAAGGGAACTTCGCTTTTTGGGGAATTTTGCCTATCGTTCCCAATCATTACTAAGGCATGACGACGGATGTATTTTTTTTTTAATGCATTCTAACTCACTAAATAATTGTAAATAAAAGTCTGCTTTCTGCTGAGCTAATGGGAAGTCCTCTATTCTGGCCTTAAAACCCAATAGAAAGATCCAAAATGCCAAAAATACTAACAATAATACTCCATTTACATTTTGTGTATTGTATATTAAGTATTATTGATATTGTTATTATAAGCGCAAACAAAGAAACAATTTTTGGCAGCGTCTGGATCACAACCTCGCGTGCCAATGTTGACATGATCGACTGATGGGGGGGGCATAGCTCTGATGGGTTCCAGGTTCGATTCCCGCTTCCGCCATCCTAGTTACTGCCGTTGTGTCCTTGGGCAAGACACTTTACCCACCTGCTCCCAGTGCCATCCACACTGGTTTAAATGTAACTTAGATATTGTGATTCAGTATGTATAAAGCGCTTAGAGTCACTAGAGAAAAGTGCTACTTAGATATAATTCACTTCACTTCATCAGCTGCGTCCTCGATTCCTTGCTCGTCCAATCGTATTATAGATCGTAAATCATGCATCTTACCTTGATAGTAGAAAAACAAAGATGTATTCTGACAAGTTGGTACGCATTGACAACTAATATAGACACAGAAATGGTGAGAAAGACACAAAAAGGCGCTTGATTCTACCAGCCTTTTCATCGCGAGGATTATTGTTAATCTAAACGGGAATATATGAACATTCTTGAAGATAGTATTCTGATCACAGCAGACATTGCACAGTAAGTGATGTAATATTATGTTTTTGGGCTCTGTGAGTAGAAATCAATGAGTAGAGTGGTAAAAAAGCAAACGTGATGCGTTTTTGGTATTCTTGCACCGCGTATGCTTAAAATTAGCAAAAACCGTTAATATTAAATATTGTTATAAATGTTCCCATTACTATACTACATATACCGGTAATAAAAGCATATATATGAAAAATTAATTAGAGATGTTTGGATTTTTTTAGGGGCTTTATAGGCAGAATAGATCGGCTCTGATCTGTAAGTAGACTTCTAATGGCATTTATTTAATATTTAAAATGCATTAAAAAAATACATTAGTCGTCTTGTCTTTCATAATGATTGTGAACGATTGGCAAAAAAAAAAAGGTGCAGTTCCCTTTTAAGTGTGTGCCCAATTAAAACAAGGGTGTTTGCGCTTCTTGCTGAATCATTTCCAAATAATTTGTGTGTGTGTGTGTACACCACAGCCCATGATGTTAATGTACCGCAATTAATTTTTCTGAAGTTATGATGTTGTGAGCCAAGTCATTAGACACGAGCTGTTTGCACTTCTTGTTGCGACAATGCGGTTGGCTCTGTAGCCTACAGGCCTAGTATTAATTTCACTATTATAAATGTTAAAGTTATTATATTGTGATCCGAAACAACAATGCATAGTTGTCTGTTTTCATTGATTATGTATATGGTATGAAAACACTTGTTGCATTTTGGATGTAATGTCTGGGTTTTAGCAGATGCATTTGTGCAGTCTGTTGCTGTATATGTGACCTTTGCACGTGAAACATTTTTGCCATCATTGCTTGTGTTAGGCATTCCTATTTTGTTGAATATTCTTTGGTTTTATTCAGTTAAAACTACTCTTTTATCAAACATACTTGTGCTGTGTATCACAACTGCTTGTATTAAACAACCGAGAAGCAACCGCACCCATCAGTCAAGTCTTCCCTTATCCCCCGGAGAGAGAGAAAATCCTTGAGCATTTCTGTGTTTGGCGTACATGCATACATTTTTCAGATATATTACAATAAACAAATAGGTAAATTTTTTTAAATGAGAAGGTATAGCTTTACAACTCTACTTCCTGTTACTTTATTGTAGACGGCGTGGCTTGGTTGGGAGAGCGGCCGTGCCAGCAACCGGAGGGTTTCTGGTTTTGATCCTCAGCCTCCGCCATCCTAGTCACGTCTGTTGTGTCCTTGGGAAAGACACTCCACCCTTTCTCTTGATGGGTCGTGGTTAGGGTCTTGCATGGCAACTCCCGCCATCCCTGTGTGAATGTGTGTGTGAATGTAGAAATAGTGTCAAAGCGCTTTTGAGTACCTTAAAGGTAGAACAAGCTGTAAAAGTATAACTCATTTACCATTTACAATGTTTAGTCAGGGCTAATCTTATTTTGATAATTTAATTTAATGTCAATAATTAAACTTTAAGTTCACTGTGAGTCTAATTTGTCTTATTTAAAGGGCACATCAAGCTAACTGACTTTGGTCTCTGCAAGGAGTCAATTCATGATGGAAGTATCACGCACACGTTCTGTGGCACAATAGAGTACATGTAAGTAATGCTGCTTTCACACGCACACACACTATCTACACTTTGTGTTAATGCTTATTTTGTGAACCTACATTCACACACTATGGCCAATTTAGTGTTGCCAATACTTTTGTGGTCTTTGAACTCCTGTGATTGTTTCACAGCAACATATATAACAATATCAAAGTTGAAAAGCTTTAAGTGGGTATAAAGGGAATTATCATGTAATGAAAGTGCATAGCAACATGTATGGTTGTCATTTTTCCCTGCTGTACTTACTGTATGAGACAACTACACATTGATATTCTTAAGGAAATGTTATTTACATTTAAAATGATTAACATTGCCTACCAGGTTAATTAGCACTAAATCTAAATAACAGTGCCCCCAAGACTTTGCAGGCCTTCTTTGAGATTATTGTGGACTTTAATGCCTGATTTTGTGGTTCCCATAAATAGTGATGGACGTTGCAGTGTTATTATTTTAAAAATGTTTGTGTTGCATTGAAAGTTGACATTAATCTTTTAGAGCTAAAATAGATCAACTTAACTGTGTCCTGATATCAGATTTTGGCCTGAAAATCAACAGAAATAAAACAAGTAAAAGAAAAAAGAAAAAAAAAAGTATCTGATTAAATCGGTTTGCATCCAAAATCTCTTGATATAAGCGCTCCATTTACAAGCAGTCTTGCAGCGCGTTTATTTGTGCAAAGCGCTACAGCAAGTTAATACATGTCCTCCAATAAGCACACAAGGTTGGTCTTGTATTTTAATCAAATAATTCCGTATTTTTCAGAGTATAAGTCCCTCCGGAGTATAAGTTGCACCTGCCGAAAATGCATAATAAAAAAGGAAAAAAACATATATAAGTCGCACTGGAGTATTAGTCACATTTTTGGGGGAAATTTATTTGATGAAACCTAACACCAAGAATAGACATTTGAAAGGCAATTTAAAATAAAGAATAGTGAACAACATGCTGAATAAGTGTACGTTATATGACGCATAAATAACCAACTGAGAAGATGCCTGGTATGTTAACGTAACATATTATGGTAAGAGTCATTCAAATAACTATAACATATAGAACATGCTATACGTTTACCAAATAGTCTGTCACTCCTAATCGCTAAATCCGATTAAATCTTATACGTCCAGTCTCTTACGTGAATGAGCTAAATAATATTATTTGACATTATACGGTAATTTTACGATAATAATTTCACACATAAGTCACTCCTGAGTATAAGTCGCATCCCTGGCCAAACTATAAAAAAAACTGCGATTTATAGTCCGAAAAATACGGTATAGTTGTATATCAGAATCAGCTTTATTGGCAAGGTAAACACATGGAATTTGACTTGTTACTTCAGACGGTGCTCTTTGTTCAATGTAAACAATATATATTAACCCATTCATCCATTTTCTACCGCTTTTCCTTTTTGGGGTCGCGGGGGATGCTGAAGGCGGTGTACACCCTGGACAAGTCACTATCTCATCGCAGGGCTAACACAGACAGACAGAAAACATTCACTCTCACATTCACACACTAGGGCCAATTTAGTGTTGCCAATCAACCTGTATCAACAATTAACTAAAATGTAAAGAATTAAATGGCTAATATGTCCAAGGCTAATAAGATGGTGGCGCAGTGGTAAATAAAGCAAAAGGATGATGAAGTGAACATGATATTGTACATTTACAGTGTATGATTAGTTTCAGGGTTATTTCACAGCAACAGGTCTGACACAGAATGTTCAGTGTTTTTCAAAGTGATAGCCTGGGAGTAGAAACTGTTCTGATGGGTTGTTTTGTTATACAGTAATTAATAACGCCTGCCGGAAGGGACAAGTTTAAGCAGTTTGTGACTAGGGTTTGAGGGGTCTGTAGTGATGCAACATGTCCGTTTTCTGACCTTGGACTAGTATAAATCCTGAATTGATGTTTTTCCTACCTACCATTGTTCTTAGTTTTACTACTTTCATATGATCAAGTCTTTTCTAACATTCCACACAACAAAATAATAAAGGTATGTATGATTTGTGATGATATCGTACCGACTCAATATCGGTGTTGGCCAGTTATCAAGACTCCAGTATTGGTATTACATTGAAAGTGACAAAAGTGTATCTGAACACCCCTAATGTAAACAACTGCTGGTTGCTTGTTGTGGTTGATTTGTCAAAGTAGAATATAAGAAAGTATAGGAAAATGATTTGGGTCATTAAAAATGTTAATATAAACAAATGCAAAAAAATGTTTTCCACTGTCTGATATTGTTTTAGATGCTGCTTGATAAATGCAGTCTTTATTTTGCAAAAGCAGTTTGTTTTACATTGCGAGTGGTCATGTATTGACATTAGAACAACCCTACTTTTGACATTGTGTCTGTTTTTAGCGAGAGCCTGATAAATATCTTTCTTCTGTTTTTGTTCTCTGAACTCACTGTTTTAGGGCCCCTGAGATCCTGACGCGGTCAGGCCACAACAGAGCAGTAGACTGGTGGAGCCTTGGGTGCTTGATGTATGACATGATGACTGGATCGGTAAGATGAAAGTTTTTGAGAGAGGAGGTGAGAACTAAAACATTGTCACAAACAATTGCACTTTGTCCCTGAGTTAAAAGCAGTTTGGCTGGTTTGAGTTGGCTAACTCCATGTGGACTTAATTCAAAAAAGGACAAGATATAGACCTGTTGTACATCAAAGGTATTCTTCAAGTATTTAATTGGTTCTATACAGAAAATAAATTGACTTTCCTGAATAAGCAATGGTAGGGGACACACTGCTACTGAACAATGACAATGGACAGTTCAGCTTCCTCATCATCTGGGGCCTCATGTATTAAGCGTGCATAAACACAAAAACTTTGCAACGTTGATAAGTATTAAGAGCAAACGCAAATTGTAAATAAGCGGTGCCTAATGCCAACTTCATGGCTGTCGCACGCTTATTTCTAAAGGCTCTGGATACTTTGGCCACACTCAGAATTGATGCTGGTTAACTGTTTAAATAAAGAAATGTCAAACAATTACTCCTCAGAATGATTTATGTGCACCTCAGAGACATATAATCAGTTAACACAATCCTGTGTGTGCAATTAGACAAATGGATACAAAAGCTTAGGTAAAGTGGTGCGAATAAAACACATTCAATTTTCCAGGTATATCAATTAGCCAGGTATATAATACTACTAATAATAATAATAATAATAACTTAGATTTATATCGCGCTTTTCTAAACACTCAAAGCGCTTACAGAGAAGTAGGACTCAACATTCATTCACACCTGGTGGTGGTAAGCTACATCAGTAGCCACAGATGTTCTTACAAGGCAGCGGAACAAGCCAGAATTCACATGCGATTTGAAGCAACTGCAGGTTTTCCTAATGTAATCGGAGCTATTGACTGCTAGCTATCATGGCAAATATGTATATGTTACTAAAAGACATTAATTCGATCAATGTACAGATCACATGTGACGTGCAAATATAATGAAGCAACATTGTAGCTATTTGACCCGGTTCATTTTAAGTAACAGCATGGTTGGGAACAGACTACAAGCTGGCTTTTTGCACCATTTGTGACTTCTTGGTGAGTGCATTTAGTCATGTAAGTGTCTTAATATTAATCCCGGTCTTGCATACATTTTATATCTTGTTTTTACAGCATCATTACAAGTCAGAGGTTAAAGTTAGTGAATTTTTTTTCTGATGGCACTAACTTCATCTAAAGATCAAACAAACCTGATTATCTTTGTTTGCAAATTATACTCGTTAAACACGTGCATAAAATGTAAAATACTAATAGTGCGCGGCTGCACCTAATTGCAACAATACTGGAATAGAGTAGGGCTGGGCGATATGGCCTTTTATTAATATCTCGATATTTTTAGGCCATGTCACGATACATGATAAATATCTCGATATTTTGCCTTAGCCTTGAATGAACACTTGATGCATATAATCACAGCAGTATGATGATTCTATATGTCTACATTAAAACATTCTTGTTCATATTTCATTAATATATGCTTATTTAAACGTCCATGCCAAGAGGGAAATCACAACTAAGTCAATTTACTAAAACTGTATTAAACAGTTATTAAGCAGTGGCACAAACATCCATGTCATTTCAAAACAGAAAGTGCAAGATTGTCAGTGACATTTTAAAACAAGCTATGATTGCACTTTTGTGCATGATGTCACTGAGATGACATTTCAAAACAACACTAAATTAAAGTGCACTTTTTGTACAGAATGCCACTACAGTAGTTTATAACAAATAAAGTGCATTTTTGTGCATGCTGTCACACAAGATAATTCAAGAAGTGTCAAATAAAAATGAGCTGCATAATAGGAAATCAAATAGTGCATGTCCTTCGCTATGTGGTAGATTCTTGCGGATGTTATCTCCCTCTGTTGTTGACTATTTTTTTCATACGGTGTTGATCTGGAAATAGTTGTTTTGGCATTTTGTTGGTGTGGTACCGAACGAAGATGTTGACATGCAGAGTTTCGAGCACTCTTAATTTTTTAGCGGGTGACTTTTCAAATGATGCTACATATTAGCAGTGGTGCTACTTTTTGTAGCAACTTTTCTGCCGCATAATTGTTCAACATCTTCCCGCTTGAAGCCAAACCACCGCCAGACGATTGGTCCTGTGCTGTTTTTCTTTGGAATGAATTCTTTCTTTATTTGTTACAAGATTCGCACCTTCTCTCTCTTGTATTACTACCCGCACCGCACCGTTAGCATCACAGCTAATGTTACCATGTCGCTACCTGTCTGCTGCGCGGGAGCGTGTGACGTTGCACATATGACGGTATGTGACATATGTAAGAGGGTGCGCCTGTTTTTAAGTCTCTGTGAGAAAGAGAGACAAGAAAGAGTGAGAAACGCATGTAGTGTAATGCCCGCCGTTTAAAGCAACTGCGTGAAGAACTTATACTCGAATATCACGATATAGTTATTTTCTATATCGCATAAAGACAAACCCGTGATTTATCGAGTATATCGAATATCACCCAGCCCTAGAATAGAGTGCATTTTGCTATCCAGCAAGAAGCATCTCCAAGTCATTGTAGGTGAAATTATTTTTTTTGATGTCTTGCTCATGATCCTTGTGTTTTCTGACTGTGCAAATGGTAAATCTCAGGCACATGGCTAATTTAAATATGATTTGCGTATTTAAATGAGGACGTGAATAGGGAAAGGCAAAGGCGCAGCAACTCAAGCATGTGCACTTTTTCCACGTTGATTGGGACGTACAAAATAAATTTGCTTAGATTAATTCGTGCACACACTAATACATCTGAATTTGTTTGTGTGTAACAACAATTTCTGGATTTTAGCCTACAATTTTTTTGTAGAAAACCCATGTAAGTCAAAAAGGGTTAGGGTTGTTTTTGTGAATTTGGGATCTGCATAAGTTCCGGAAGTTTGAAATCAAACCATGGAGGCATAGCGATGATATTTATAAAACAATCTTGCCTGCCTTAGTTCTTCCTGCAAACGACCCGTTTGGAGTTTGCCTAATTTGTGACATTTTACCCCAAGAGGGACCTCAGCAGATATATCCATGTATGCTAGAGATTTACCCAAAGAGCTTTGCGCGAGTCCATCATTGTAGTCCGAAGTTCTAGTCAATAAGTACCTTGTTTTTCCTCTATACTTTTATTGTAGAGCAGACTGGCTCGTACATGCATCCTACGCCGTTGCCATTTCTAATACAAAGTAGCATATAGTTCGAACTTATATCTGTCAGTAAACATGATATGGAAGCGCTACAAACTACAACATCGCTGGGGGGGAGACGATCCAATTGAATTGGAGGCCCGCAAATAAGACCGGCCACAAAACGGCACATCCTTAAAGTGTCTTGAGAATGGTGTAAAACATAATCTATGCAATTTAATGACCTAAGAACCAACATTACATGTTATGTAGACACAAGGAAGTGTTATAAATATAGAAAAACAATCAAAATATGACCCCTTTAATACATGAAGCCCCTGGTGTTTGCCATTCAAAATGATTAGGATTTATCCTCCGCTAAGGGAAAAGCGGTTGAAAATAGATGGATGGATCTATGGTTGAAAATGGATGGATGGATCTATGGAATGGTATCAGTTAGCGTTGCAACTTA
Organism: Nerophis ophidion; assembly: GCF_033978795.1. Lineage (NCBI taxonomy): Eukaryota > Metazoa > Chordata > Actinopteri > Syngnathiformes > Syngnathidae > Nerophis > Nerophis ophidion. The sequence goes on along the minus strand of NC_084611.1, from coordinate 57,632,380 downwards.
TAACATGCTGCCCATGTACCGCTGAATGGGGTGGGCTACTACATATAATTGGATTGACAATGGATTATAATTAATTGTTGCAACACTATACTGTGTACAGGATTCTTTCCTTAATTAATTGCCATGTTTATTATACGCTTTGACTTTTGGCAATTAACTACCCTCTTTTTACCTTCCACCCCAGCCTCCATTTACAGGAGAAAACCGAAAAAAGACCATTGATAAGATCTTGAAATGTAAGCTCATTCTTCCTCCGTACCTGACCATTGATGCCAAGGACCTCCTCAAGAAGGTCTGTAACACGCACGCACGCACACACACACACACACACACACACACACACACACACACACACACACACACACACACACACACACACACACACACACACACACACACATAAGACATTTAGGCTTGTCAAACCATCAGTTTGTTAAGCAGATCCAGGAGCTTCTAAACCAATTTGGGTTTTTTGAGAATTGTTGTCTTACCAAAGAAAACGACTTTTCCGCCAATTAATTCACTTGAGTTACCCTTCCTACAAATGAAAGTTTAATGGGGAAACCTAAAAAAAATCATAGTGTAAGAAAGAGTTAAAAAATACGTTGTAATTATCTACATTGGGTATCGGTTAAAACACTTTTTAAATTCCACTCAGCTAATTCCACAGATTTATCTTCTTTCATATTTTACCCACAGGCATTGACCCTAAAACTAACATTGACTGCAGGTAAATGATTCACACACTTTCAGGAGATGCATTTGTTGAAGTAAAAAAAAACAGTTTTTTGATATGAAACTAGCCACAGTGCAGTACTTTCGTATAAATGCATTTAGAGCTATTGCAGTAGGAGTACAGTGTGGCGGCCATCTTTGGATTTCAATGAATAGTCAGTTTTGTAGCTAATATGCATTATATTGGTGATAATTTAATTGTCCCAATATCTTTTACTTTAATTTAATAGTTCATTATGTTTTTGTAACATTATGTGAAGCTTCATTCTCTGGAAGAGAATATTAATTCTACATAGCCAAACAAGTTCAGTGGTGTAGTTTTGTAATGGCAATTTACGAAACTCTAGCAGTGACATATGTAGTGATGCAGCGATCTCATACTGGCTGACTTGTGGATTCAAGAATAAGGTGACATCATTGAACCACGGATCTCTTTAATTCCCCTGTCAATCTTAGCTATGGTTTCAAACTTTTTAACTTAAGTGTTAACTTGTTTGCAAGTAAGTGTGCTATACAATCAAGGAAAAATATTTTGATTGTGTGAAAAACCCCGTTGATGTATCCCTAATAATGAGCTGAAAATTTAGTATCGTTGCAGCAAAGCATTCCGAGTAATTATTTGTCAATTTCAGTTGCTCTCTTTAACATCCATAGTTGGACATCGCCTTGACAGCTCGGGTGTTTTGCTTACCGGTAGTTGATTACATACCTGCTTTCCACCCATGTACCTTGGTTCAAATGAAAGAGGGAGAAAACGTGTGAATCTTTTTTTTATAATTTTGCAGCCGTACATCTATGTCATACAGTTTTAATTCCAACAATTTCATTTATCATTTCTATATTCATTGTACATTTCAGTAAAGTTTTCGATGTTCCACATTCTAACCATTTCAACATTCAAATCATTCCTACAAAGTATTTCTATATTCAAACCATTTCACAGTCTGTTTCCATCCTTTCTTCTACATTCTACTCGCATTTCAACTCCCATTCTTCAATATTCAAACCATTCCTACCATAAGTTCTAATATATTCTTACAATACTGTACATTCGTTCTGCATCTCATTTCAGTTCAGCTGCAGCATTGGGTCATTCACACACAATTTCTACAGAAATTCTATTTTCTAGTTGAACATGAAGATGTAATGGATTTATTGAACACTGCCCTATTCCATTAAATTGTAAATTTCCATTTCCTTAGTAACCCATCCGTCAAACAAATATGATTGTATGTAAATTATATACACATACTGTATACATGAGTAATGCCAGTTGAGGCAAGTTGCCGACGGGAGTGCTTTTATAAATAGCACAATAAAATGTATTGAGGTGCTTGGACGGGGTTGATTTCAAACAAAACCTGTGTATAAAACTCCCCTCCTTTGTATAATTGTATGTTCCTTGTTCTTATGCTTTCAGTTGTTGAAGAAGAATCCACACCAAAGACTAGGCTCCAGCAAAACAGACTGCACTGATATCCAAGTAACTTTTTTTTCCATTCATACAAGAGTGTTCACTGTTGGCTATTGCAAAATTGATTTTGTCTTTTCTCACATTGAGAACCTCCTATTGGTGTGATAATTTGAAAATAGTTTCCCTCACTCTGGAGCTCTAAGTTAGTTAGCTCTCACTTTGTGGGTTAAGGCTAATTAACTAATGTCTCTGATATCAATGATTTCAAGAAAGACTGGCCTAGGCCTGTAAGAAATATCGATAATAATGAAAACCGTTATACAGGTCGTGGTCACAATGACGTCATCGTATAATTTAGTAAATGATTTTCTTTAAAAAAGCTCAAAAATGTATACGTTATTTATTAATTAGTATTAATATTTAGTCTTATATTGTTTTGCTAAATTTTCAATTGTTTCTGCTTATTGTACAAGATTGTTAAGAAATTTTAAAAGGTCTAGAGACTTCTAGTGACTTTCTTTATTAAAAACGATTAACAAAAAAAGGGCACGCTGTGTCCCATTTAAATATTAAAATTTAATAAATAAAATAATGTATAAAACAAGAAATGCAACAATATATATTTATATGTATTAGGGGTGTGGGAAAAAATCGATTCGAATACAAATCGAATCGTTTACGTTGTGTGATTCAGAATCGATTCTCATTTTTAAAGAATCGATTTTTCTTTTTCTTTTAAATCAATCCAACAAACCACTACACAGCAATACCATAACAATGCAATCCAATTCCAAAACCGCGTGCGTGCGTAAACTCAGTATTATTCTTCCTCCAAACGCGACGAGTTGAGTTTATACCAAAGAGTTCTATGTTCTATTTTGGTTTCATCTGACCACATGACATTCTCCCAATACTCTGCTGTATCATCCATGTATCCATTTTGGTATAAATCCAACTTGTCGTGTTTGGAGGAAGAAGAATACTGAGTTGCATCCCAAGAGAACCATACCTCCTGTGAAGCAATGGGGGTGGAAACAACATGCTTTGGGGCTGTTTTTCTGCTAAGGGGACAGGACAATTGATCCGTGTTAAGGAAAGAATGAATGGGGCCATGCATCGTGAGATTTTGAGCCAAAACCTCCTTCCATCAGTGAGAGCTCTGAATGGTTATACCAAATACTTATTTTCCACCATAATTTACAAATAAATTCTTTAAAATTCCTACAATGTGAATTCCTGGATTTTTTTTCAAATTCTGTCTCTCCCAGTTGAAGAGTACCTATGATGAAAATTACAGACCTCTGTCATCAAATTAAGTGGGAAAACTTGCACAATCGGTGGCTGACTAAATACTTTTTTGCCCCACTGTATAAACTATCAGACTGCGTGGTCAGTAGTAGTGGATTTCAGTAGGCCTTTAACTACAGTAGTTAGTTTGCTTCAGGTCTTCTGACTCCAAATTACTTTTTATCGCAGTGACCTTTTGTTTTTTGAAAAAAGAAGCAATTGGGTTAACTCAGAGCTCATTATGTCCGACGGGGAATTGGGTCTTGCTGGCCTACAAGGTATCCCTTATTCATATTTCTGAAAATTGCTGAATATGACCCCAACGACACCATCTGTACTGTTAAACATTGTGATGGAACCATTCTGCTTTGGATGCAAAAAATGCTTCACTCCATTAAGGGATGGATTAACAGGCCCATTTTTAGTTTTTGGTTTATCAGAGCATTAACCAAAAAATTCTTGACACCCAATGTTAATGGTGTATTTTTACTAAACAGCAACTTCCATAAACATGTAAGGAGCCAATGTGAGTATGTGGTTTAGAGCGGTGTTTTCTAACCATAGGGTCATTGAGGGGTGCAAGCACCCCCTGAAGGGGCAGCCAAAAAATATATAGTTTTCACAGCTGTGGTCCTTACGAGTTGCAGCATTTGTCATTTGTAATACACTTTCCCACCACTTGCGCTCAGTTGTAATACACTCTCTCACCACTTGTGACAGTACTGACAATCTTAAACAAGAATTCTTGTGCTAGAAGAAGTCATAAAGAAAATTTTTAAGCGCAAAAAATATTTCATTTGCACTTTAATTTTGACAGATTAGTGAACAAACACATTCATTATTAATTTAATATATTTTAACCCACCATTTTTCATAAGTTATTTATTAATCCCTTCTTATGCAGTACATTATGTCAGCACTTTTCTTATCAGCCTGACCTAAGCCTGAGGTTTGTGTGTTAAATAAAATGTTTGTGATTAACACATGATTTCATATTATTAGAAACTAACCAAAAGTGTCAAGCGGTAGAAAATGGATGGATGTAGGTAATATATGATTATGGAATATGATTAAAATCAAGAGTAAGGTTACTAAATCAGTGTAAATATTTAAGTATGTCCCTCGCCCCTCTGTGGTGTAAAATTTGAGAGCCCCAAGATTTAAAAGGGTTACATCCCTGGTTTAGAGCATTGTGAAACTGATTCATGCACTTTTCTACTCAGAGACATTCATTCTTCAAACAAATCAAGTGGGATGATCTTCTAAACAAGAGAGTTGAGCCACCATACAAACCGCAGCTGGTAAAACATGGTTTGTCATTTTGCTTTCAGGTCATATTTCCACAGAGCTTATTGTCTTTTCTTTACTTCTGTAGCAGTCAGATGAAGATGTGAGCCAGTTTGACACCAGGTTTACGAAGCAGACACCAGTGGACAGTCCAGACGATACCTCAATCAACCAGAGTGCAGAGCTTACTTTTGCCGTGAGTAGTTTGTACTTAATACTCAGTAATAAAGTAGGACAAAGCAGTCTGACACCATAGTAGTGTGTTGCTATTCAAACCAACTGTATCTTCACTGTACTTGTGCAACAATTACGGGTCAGTAATTTATAAATGCTACAAATGACTAAGCATTATAATGTGGAGATGGTGGAGTAGCATACTAACATTTTCTTGTGACTGAGGTGGTTTTGTCTTTATTTCCTTAAGGGTTTCACCTATGTGGCTCCTTCAGTCCTAAACAGTTTAAAAGAAGGTTTCTCCTTTGAGCCACGAATGAGGCCCGTTCGCCGACACAACAGTGGCCCACGCACACCTATCAGGTAATACACACATTTAAAAAGAGGAATTTGTGCGGACTGACACAGTTTAAGTTTATTCATGTCAAACGGGGGGATGTTAAAGAAGATAAAAAATCGCAAGAACAGTCTTTCCCCCAGTTAACAGCTTTGTTTGGGGGGGAGGGTGTCATGGGTAGCGAACTAACAGACACAAAAAACACGGGCACATTCTTTTAAGTATTGCGGTTGCTTCTCAGCTGTAATTACTGTAACACTTTTCATTATGGCAATAAAAAGTAGGGACACAACTGGGGCTGGGTGATTTATCTATATACTCGATATATCGCGGGTTTGTCTCGATATAGAGAATTACTATATCGTGATGTTCGAGTATACGTTCTCACACAGTTGCTTTTAGCTGTAGGCAGTACACTGCATGTGTTTCCCACTCTTTCTTTCTCTCCTTCTCACAGAGAATTAAACCAAGCGCACCTTCTTACACACGTCATGTGTGCAACGTCAAACGCTCTCGCGGAGCAGACAGGTAGCGACATGGTAACATGAGCTGTGTTGCTAATGGTGCGGTGTGAGTGGTAATACGAGAGAGAAGGTGTGAATCTGGTCACAAATGAAGGAAGAATTAATCCCCAAGAAAAGCAGCACGGGGTCCATCGTCTGACGGTGGATTGGCTTCAAGCGGGAATATGTTGATTGCAACAAAAAGTAGAACCACTGCTAATGTAGCATCATTTGAAAAATCACCCGCTAGAAACTGCTTGAAACTCTGCATGTCAACATCTCCGTTTGCTATGTGGTAGGTTACTACGGACGTTATTAAGATCTGTTGTTGACCAATTTTTTTCATACGATCTGGAAATGGTTGCTTCGGCATTTTGTGGATATGGTACCGAACGTAGATGTTGACATGTAGTTTCAAGCACTCTTCATTCTCTAGTGGGGGACTTCTGAAATGATGCTACAAATTAGCAGTAGGTGCTAATTTTGCAGCAACGCTTTTGCCACATACTTGTTCAACATATTCCCGTTTGAAGCCAAACCACCGGAAGTTGATGGATCCCCTGCTGTTTTTATCAGGAATTAATTCTTCCTTCATTTGTTACCAGATTGGTACCTTCTTTCTCTTGTATTATCACTCGCACAACTACGCTAGCATCACAGCTAACATTACATATGCTGCTACTTCTTAATCGAGGGCATATGAGACGACAGTATGTGACGTATGTAAGAAAGTGTACTTGTCTTTGAGAAGGAGAGACAGGAAAGAGTGGGAAACGCCTGTAGTGTAATGCCCGAGGCTAACAGCAACTGCGTGAGAGCGTATACTTGAATATCACAATATAGTCATTTTCTATATTGCACAGAGACAAACCTGCGATATATCGAGTAAAACGATGTATCACTCCACCATAATTCCAAGGGTTAACTTCACACAGCGATAAAGACGTGAATGAATTAACGTATGCAGCTGGTGCACCCACCAGCTGACGGCTCGTTATAAATACACAGGTTGCTCTATAATGCAAGTAAAACACAAGTGCCCTTCTGCCATGCATCGAACATGTTATTTAACTTGAGCTTGTTCACAAAAGAAGCAGTTAGTGATGAGAATTGAAAACCGGTTCTTGTCCAGAACCCGTTCCTTGGAACTGCTTGCCATTTTGTAAAGTGATTCTATGATCTATTCTTTTGGGTGGGGATGACGTCATTACGCAATGTGCGTACTGCGTAGTGATGTCAGATCGCAAAATGCCAATGCCTGGTCAAAACAAACACTAACATTTTACAAGAAAGTATTGCAATAGCGCTACTTGTTATAATTATAAGGTTGCTATTTCATCAAGAGGTGGTCACGCGAGCAATAAGCAGAAACATCTGAACACACAGCATGCAATAATTATGAATGAAAGTTGCGTTTTTGCAACACTCTAACTCCGATCTCATCCCAGGCAGCAGTAATGCTAGCACGTCATCTGAATACAACCGGTATTAAACTCACCGCCTGTCATGTTAGCGGCATTATTTGTTAAACTGAAATTAATGTCTTCTCACCTATATGACGAGAAACAGATTGACTGGCTGCGTGGCGGGCAGCTACAGTTCACATCTGCCACTAGATGAATACCGAGCAGCGACTCAGTTTTTGGTCTATTTGCTACAGTAGACACTACTAAATTGCATTAGGTGAATGTTCAATTGTTGTCAAAGAAAAGTTGCATGCTTTCCTCCCACCAGATTTTCTCTCAGCCATTATGTTATACAGGTAAAACAAAAAAAAATTGAATAATGTGTACAAGGCAATTAATGCCAGCAATTAACTTCAAATGTGAAACTAATATGTGATATTTACTCATTGCATGCGAAAATGTCATGCCTTTATTATCATGTTAATGATCTCGATATTTTCAATTCAAGGTTTACATAAACTGTAAGCCACAATCATCAAAAGTATGACCATTAAAGGCTCGACACCTCCCTTTGCATGTAATAAGTTAATATCACGTGTTATTAAATGTTACATTCTTGTGTCATTTCCACATTTTATTTTGTTAAATTCTACAGAATAATATTTATTCATTACATTTATTTTCTAAAAAGTACCTGCTTTTTCCTCTCTGCTACGTATGTGATCTCACTGTAGGCTTTATAAGGTTACGTTTCCTCTAAACTAAACACAATTGGGGCTAATCCACTTTTTTCCCCCTCTTTTTTCCCCAAATAAGAATCGTGAAGGAACCGAATTGTTCAGACTCAAAAGTGAAATCGCAACCTGAAAAATCTTATCAATTCCCAAAGTAGCAGTGTTTGCTCCAGTTGTTTGATTGATTGATAATGTACAGCACCAACTTGAAGTCTTGGGACAAATGGCTCTCTAAAATAGACGGATCAAAGTCTTGCGATAGTTTTTAATATGATACAATAATATATAATGATGCCATACAATTACCGGGGTTACACATACATGTCATAAATGTCATCAATAAATTAGCTACTTTATTATATAAAGTAGGTTTATAGAACGCAACATTGCAATCACCTGATTGATTGATTGATTGAAACTTTTATTAGTAGATTGCACAGTACAGTACATATTCTGTACAATTGACCACTAACTGGTAACACCCGAATACATTTTTCAACTTGTTTAAGTCGGGGTCCACGTAAATCAATTCATGGTACAAATATATACTATGGCATAGTACATAATACAGTCATCACACAAGTTAATCTTCAGAGTATATACATTGAATTATTTACATTATTTACAATCCGGGGAAAACATATGTTTCAGAAAAGCATTTTTGTCTGTAAAAATAAGCGATCTTTAATGACAGCAAGTGGTTAAAAGTTGTTCTTAAAGTTTGCTAATAGTCATGGAGCAAGATTGTTGAAGAGTACTGTTTGTCACTCGTTAAATCCATGCCTCAGAGACTATAACTAAGCTGTTATTAAAAAAAAAAAGAGGTGGTGCAGCAATGTACTAGTGGTGTGTTTGAGTTTTTTTGTTTGTTTTTCATGATTCCATAAGTATTTTCTTTAGAATTGAGTAATTTCAAATGATTAAAACTGTTACTGCCACGATTTATATTTTTGATTTCCTTTAGTCTTTTTTTAAAGCCAGAAAGTTGCTATTTGAAATGACTATAGTTTTGTGTCAAGTCTGTTATGTGCCTTTTTTCTAAAAAAATCACAGCTGAATGAACATCGCATTATATTTTCCAGGGGTTGTAGACGACAAAATACACTAATTTGGAGTTTTCTTTTCTTCTTTAGAAGGGACACACAACAGGTTCCCTTGGATTGGCTCTGACAAGGAGATAATTTTTGGTTAAAGTGACCAATCAGAAAGGAGGGGAGTTGCAAGGCTGTCTATTCAATACCCGCCCCTAAGTGGCAAAAGGAGTAGAGGCCATACCTGGGTAGAGAGGGGGTTTTATGCGTGCAGGGTTTTGCCCTGTTTTGGCGCCATAATTGTTCACATTGATGGACGGTTATATCCTAAATGAAAACTATTTTACCATCTTACATGCCCAATTCATTACTATTGTACAAACCCCGTTTCCATATGAGTTGGGAAATTGTAATGATGTAAATATAAACGGAATACAATGATTTCCAAATCATTTTCAACCCATATTCAGTTGAATATGCTACAGACAACACATTTGATGTTCAAATTGATAAACATTTTTTTTTGGTAAATAATCATTAACTTTGGAATTTGATGCCAGCAACACGTGACATAGAAGTTGGGAAAGGTGGAAATAAATACTGATAAAGTTGAGGAATACTCATCAATCACTTATTTGGAACATGCCACAGGTGTGCAGGCTAATTTGGAACAGGTGGGGGCCATGATTGGGTATAAAAACAGCTTCCCAAAAAATGCTCAGTCTTTCACAAGAAAAGATGGGGCGAGGTACACCCCTTTGTCCACAACTGCGAGAGCAAATAGTCACACAGTTTAAGAACAACGTTTCTCAAAGTGCAATTGCAAAAAATTTAGGGATTTCAAGAAATCTACGGTCCATAATATCATCACAAGGTTCAGAGAATCTGGAGAAATCACTCCACATTAAGTGCCATGGCCGGAAACCAACATTGAATGACCGTGACCTTCGATCCCTCAGACGGCACTGTATCAAAAACCGACATCAATCTCTAAAAGGTATCACCACATGGGCTCATTAACACTTCATAAAACCACTGTCACTAAATACAGTTCGTCGCTACATCTGTAAGTGCAAGTTAAAGCTCTACTATGCAAAGCCATATATCAACAACATCCACAAACGCCACCGGCTTTTCTGGGCCTGAGATCATCTAAGATGGACTGATACAAAGTGGAAAAGTGTTCTGTGGTCTGACGAGTCCACATTTCAAATTGTTTTTCGAAATATTCGACATCGTGTCAAAGGGGAAACGAACCTGTTATCGACGCAAAGTTCAAAAGCCAGCATCTGTGATGAATGGGAAAGAATTCCACTTTCAAAAACTTCAACAATTAGTTTCCTCAGTTCCCAAACGTTTATTGAGTGTTGTTAAAAGAAAAGGTGATGAAACAAACTGGTGAAAATGCGCTTTCCCAACTACTTTGGCATGTGTTGCAGCCATGAAATTCTAAGTTAATAAAGTTATTAAATAAAGTTTGAGTTCGAACATCAAATATCTTGTCTTTGTAGTGCATTCAATTGAATATGGGTTGAAAAGGATTTGCAAATCATTGTATTCCGTTTATATTTACATCTAACACAATTTCCCAACTCGTATGAAAACAGAGTTTGTAATATTATTGTAGGCAACTAACAATTTGTTCACATTGGTACTTAAATTTTTTTTTTTTCCTCTTATTTTAGTCCTGTGACATTTTCCCCCACTGGGCCCTTCAAGTCAAATATTGATGGCGAGCCAGGACTATTTTCTCCCTCATCTGCCTCAAAAGATCCATCTCCTGTGCCGCTGGAGAATGGCTCTGCCAGTCAGCCGATCAGTACACCTTCCAGGAACAAGAAGGAAAAGGGGCACCACAGATGATGAGGAGGGACTTTTTCAGATCTAAGCAGGTGAACCCATTCAGTAATCCAAAAAGAGTGTTTGTGGGTTTGGGCTTTGCTATAATTCAGTCATGCACGGGCATGTGGGGCTCGCTTTTTCTTCTCTCAGACCTTAAAACAGATCTGCATTTGACATGCGCCAGTTTACGCAACAGGTTTAAAGATGACAAATCATTGATAAAGGCGCTATCCATTATTATTACTATTATTATTATTATTATTATTGATAGAAAATAAATTCTTTAGTTGCATTTAAGCTTTCTTAAAAATAGGCACTTAATAGATAACAGTTTGAATTGTTATATTTTTAAATGTGTGACATAACTAATTTGGATTTATTTAGTGGATCGAGACAGACAGTCGACAAAATGATGGCACATGTGACAGTTTCCACGCAAAGTGAGAAAATCAAAAAATTATTGTATACATGTTAGTTATTACCCGCTGCATATGATGATGATTGGGAAAGAACTGCATCTTATGTAAACACAGGATTTAAGGAATATTGATCTGATATGATTGATCTGTAATCTCTAATGCAATATTGCATTATGTCGTTTAAGTATTATCTTACTCTATGAATAACATTTTTGTTTGGTTTTTACAAACCATACAAATAAAGAATAACTATGCACAACAACAAGTTGTGTAACCAGCAACATGTTCTAAAAAAAATGCAATGCATGGACAGTGTTTTCTTTCTTTTGCTCATAAATGCATACATATTTGCTGCAGTGTTGTAAAATATGTATCTGGATATGAAGTTAATTCTATTCATTTCTTTTTTTAATGTACATTCAGTTTTGAGAATTATATATAGAGTGCTTAAGGGGTGACTCAAGTAATTAAAAATATTTAGTGGACAAGATGTTTTGGGATTATTGCTGATTTCTCTTGCCTTACTATTGTCATATCTGAATAAAAAAAATGTTGCTCGGTGTGAAAGATTTTTTTTATTTGCCTAATGAATTTTGAACGATTTATAATCAAATGCTCATGAAGGTCAGCTTTGAGCAGGCGCATCCTTAGACATGCATACTTTGCATCAACATTTACAAAAGGTCCTTGTGTATGCGTGTTCATTTCAAAGTTTCCTGACCAGGACAAGTTGGATTTGCTGCCCTGACTGGAGGAATGAGCAAGTATTTTTGAAATAAATAAATAAAAAGAAGGTCAACTGCCCTTTCGGGACTTTCCATTAAGAATTGCAGAAAGATGTTGCATGATGAGACCATGTTACCGACACAAACGGTGTCATTTACAGAAGGCCAGAGCTGAAGGTGTTACAAAAACAAAAAAATATAAGAAAAGTTGATTCTGCATACATTGCTTTCCTAACAACCCTGAAAGAAGACAAGAATTGGAAGCGAAGGTTCTCGAACAACACTGGAGAGCCACCGATTACAGCATCTTGTGTGAGGTAAACACACAACACATCTGTGTTTTGTTCAGGAGAGTACACTTAATCTTATACAAATATTAACAGAAGAAATAAAAAAAATTGAGAGATGATTTGACAAAAACACTATATCTCAGTAAAACTAAAATATTTCTATTCAGTAACAGTAGTATAAAAATTCAAACAAATACAAACAGACTAAGTAGACATTGTAAAGGTAAAATAAACCATATCTAGGGTGCAATAATAGATGAAAAATGAACTGGAAATGTCATTAAGATATCCAACAAAGTGGCAACAAATACATCAATAATGAATAAAGCAAAATGGTATGGAATGTTCTTAGTTGTCACAAGTACAATGGAATCTATTTTTCTCTTCAAACCCATTCAGACAAACTGGGGAAGGATCAGTATAAAAATACTCTTATCTCAATCTGGGCTTCTGTGAGGAAGGGGGCACAAACGGGGACCGAGAAAAATAACTTGTCGATAAGCACACGTTGACACAGAAACCACAAGACTTGCAACAAGAGGGGAGGGGGCAGACCTCCGGCTCGAAGCTGCCAGCCACTAGGGACGCCAGTCTGTTGTCCGTAATACCACGAGGGGTGGCCGTGGGGGTTGGGTTATGTGAGCATATGTAGCCATGGCCTATAGTGTGTGTGTTAAGTCTGTAGGCCTGCAGTCGCCCTGCAAGCGGTGGCAAAGTAACGAGAGTTTATCTTTCTTGTCTTCACTGCACTGTCCTTGAGAGGACTCTTGAGCGAACGACCTTGCCACGGAAAACAATCAAGATTAGAATGGTTGTTTGAGCGAGCAAAAACAAATTTAAACTTTTAACTAAAGATGTCCAATAATATCGGACTGCCGATAAATGCTTTATAATGTAATATCGGAAATTATCGGTATCTGTTTCAAAAAGTAAAATGTATAACTTTTTAAAACGCCGCTGTACGGAGTGGTACCAAACGTAGGGAGAAGTACAGAGCACCAATAAACCTTAAGGGCACTGCATTTGCATGCCGGCCCAATCACATAATATCTACGGCTTTTCACACACTAGTGAAAGCAGGGCATACTTGGTCAACAGCCATACAGGTCACACTGAGGGTGGCCGCACAAACAACTTTAACACTGTTACAAATATGCGCCACACTGTGAACCCACACCAAACGAGAATGACAAACACATTTCGGGAGAACATCCGCACCGTAACACAATAGAACACATACCCAGGATCCCTTGGAGCACTAACTCTTCTGGGATGCTACAATAAACACCCCCCGCTACCCCCTATCCCCCAAACCCCACCCACCTCAACCTCCTCATGCTCTCAGGGAGAGCATGTCCCAAATTCCAAGCTGCTGTTTTGAGGCATGTTAAAAATATAATGCACTTTGTGACTTTAATAATAAATATGTCAGTGCCATGTTGTTTTTTTTTCCCATAACTTGAGTTGATTTATTTTGGAAAACCATGTTGCATTGTTTAATGCATCCAGCGGGGCATCACAACAAAATTAGGCATAATAATGTGTTAATTCCACAACTGTATATATCGGTATCGGTTGATATTGGAATCGGCAATTAAGACTTGGACAATATTGGGATATCGGCAAAAAAGCCATTATCTCTACTTTTTACTGTAATTGTCTGATTCTCAAATTTATCCCATAGGCCAGACGGTCTGATGTTATCCAAAATCCAAAAAGTATGAGTGTCTACAGTTCTTCCCGCATACTCCAATCATTTGTGGCAGCTTTAGGGTTCTTTAAATGGCTGCCAGCATCTTAACAGTTTGTTGATACAACCAGAGCAACGCTTACTCCAATCAGCAGATGTCCTGTTATCATGGTTCCAAATAGGTAGATATCGTCTATGTCCTTGACTGAAAGGGTCGCCAGGTACACGGCACTCCTTTTCTCCCATGAGTCCGTCGTGTGTCCAGCAACAACCGCTCCAACAGGACAGGTGGGTTCCCCTGAACCTGATATTTTGGGGTTTGGTGGTAGCGGGGGTGTATATTGTAGCGTCCCGTTGGTGCTGCAAAGGGTTCTGGGTATTTGTTCTGTTGTGTTTATGTTGCCTTACGGTGCAGATGTTCTCTTGAAATGTGTTTGTCATTCTATTTTGGTGTGGGTTCACAGTGTGGCGCATATTTGTGACAGTGTTAGTTGTTTACACGGCCACCCTCAGTGTGACCTGTATGGCTGTTGACCAAGTATTGCTTGCATATACACAACAGAGCAAATACCCAGAACCCCTTGCTGCACTAACTCTTCCGGGACACTACAATATACACCCCCTGTTACCCTCTACCCCGCCCACCTCAACCTCCCCATGCTCTCAGGGAGAGCATGTCCCAAGTTCCAAGCTGCTGTTTTGAGGCACGTTAAAACAAATAATGCACTATATGACTTCAAAAATAAATATGGCAGTGCCATGTTGGCATTTTTTTTCCATAACTTGAGTTTATTTATTTTGTAAAACCTTGTTACATTGTTTAATGTATCCAGCGGAGCATCACAACAAAATTAGGCATAATAATGTGTTAATTCCACGACTGTATATATTGGTATCGGTTGGTATCGGAATCAGTAATTAAGAGTTGGACAATATGGGAACGTCGGCAAAAAAGCCTTAATCGGACCTTTTTTGTTAGAATACATTAAAACAAATGTGTTCTTATCCCACATAAAGATTGTGAGTGATGGGCAAAAAAAAAAAAAAAAGTACAGTTCCCTTTAATGCCGTTTAGTGCTAAAATGACAATTAAAAAGCACTCGCTACCTCTCAGTATTTTTCAAGTGAGTGAGAAAAACATCCAGAAGTACCATCTTTTACTAAAGCAAACTTTATTTAGTCAAGTGAGAATGAATATTCATCTTGAACAATTTGACAATGTCATTGGGATTAATGATTTTAATAAAATCTACTGCGTAACGGAACGTTTGAATTGTCATTCAGAGCAATTTCCCCTAGGAGCTTCATAACCACTAACACCAAAACAGATGCTTTTTAAACAAAACAACGTTGCATAATAGCTGGATCTGTTATTCATTTGACCAGAAGGCTTATTCTATTGGTGGCAGGTATCAATCTGTGATATTGACATGCATATTAGTTAGGGCTGAATAATTAATTGCATTTGCAATTTAATCGCCTTGTGATGAAACGGTTTGACTGGTGACGAGCTGGCGACTGGAGCCGTCAGGAAGAGAAGTCAACGCTGCAATGTTTTGTGCTGTTAAATATCTGAGTTCGACAATCAAATTGGAAAGTAAATGCGTTCATGTTGTCATTGAAGCGGCATTGAACACAAGCATAAAAAACTCTGCCACTGACGAGTGCAAGTTAATCGAGGGCAGTCTTCCACATATACTGGGTGTGGAAGACTCCTCCCGTCGGGTTCCTTGGACCACCAATCACCGACATCACCGCTCCTTTTCAGGGTTTTTAGACAGTTTAAGTAGAATAGTCTGTGTTGTGCTTTTTAAGCAATTGTCTTCAGTGTCTGTCAATCTCGCTCTCGTGCTCCAACTCCAACAAGTCCTCTCCTCCCCTTTTAACAGAGCGACAGGTGATTAGACAAACAGGCCCAGGTGGGCTGTCGACTCACCTGTCGCTGATCTCGCAGCCGGTCCTGGCACACCCGCTTCGCTGCAGGTCCGCAGGCCACGCCCTGTGCCCCCACAAGGGTGCGACGATTTGTCGACCAAAATTGAAAATCGCATTTGGCGCCGACAAATTCATATGTTGACAGTAGTTGGCGATGCCCAAGTTTTTTCAGACGGAAACGCATATGCGCAGATTTGCGCAACAAGTGGCCATTAGGCAACAGAAAGGGCAAAATGTTGTGTGGCCACTGGCAACACCGAGATTAAAGTGAAAGTTAAAGTAGCAATGATTGTCACACACACTCTATGTGTGGTAAAATTTGTCCTCTGCATTTGACCCATCTCCTTGTTCACCCCCTGGGAGGTGAGGGGAGCAGTGGGCAGCAATGGTGCGACGCCCAGTAATCATTTTTGGTGATTTAACCCCCAATTCCAACCCTTGATACTGAGTGCCAAACAGGGAGGTAATGGGTCCCATTTCTATAGTCTTTGGTTTGAACTCACAACCTACCGATCTCAGGGCGGACACTCTAACCCGGGGGTCAGTAACCGCAGCTCTACAGCCAAATGTGGCTCTTTAGCGGCGCCCAAGTGGCTCCAAGGAGCTTTTTCAAAAATGTATGAAATGGGGAAAAAATTGGGGTGAAAAAATATGTTTGTTGTTGTAATATGGTTTCTGTAGTGGGACAAACACGACACAAACCTCACTAATTCTTAAACAGCCCACTGTTTAATGTGTTTGTTTGTGTGTACAGTTGTGATCCAAATTATTCAACCCCCACACAATTTTGGTGTTTTAGCAAGTTGGACATTTATTCCGTATTTTGTTTATAGTCATATCAAATAAAGATGCATTAAATAGACAAATGCAACTTGAATTACAACATTATATTTTGTAACATAACAAACAGTGTCATTTCTCTTAACATCTCATTGACAAAATTATTCAACCCCTTGAAGATCATAACTCTTAAGAACAGAATTTGAATAAGGTCTTTTCAATCAGGTGTTGAAAACACCTGTAGATGTGATTAGAACCATAACGAGCAACAATTAAACTGATTGAAAAAGACTGTGACGCTCAACTTCTTGTAGATGGTCAATGGTGTATTTGCAACATGGTGAAGTCCAGGGAGTGGTCAAAGAAGTGAAGAGAGGAGGTAATTTCTCTTCATAAGAAAGGATATGGACATGAAAAAATAGCAAATGCATTAGACATTCCAAGAGACACAGTTCGGAGCATAATTCGCATGTTTAAAGCCAAAGGCACAGTGGAAACACTACCTAGGCGTGGTAGAAAGAGGATGATGTTTGCAACTGCTGTCCGGTATTTGAAGCGTACAGTGGTGGAAAAACCCCCGGGTAACAGTTGAGGAACTACAACAGGACATTGCAGAGGGGGGAACGCAGGTTTCGTCCCAGACAGTAAGGCGCGCACTACGAGATGAAGGCCTCCATGCCAGAACTCCCAGGCGCACCCCACTTCTGACTACCAGGCACAAGAAAAATAGACTCCAGCAGGGGTGTCGCCTGACATATTTCACTGGGGCACGTGCCCCACTGTTGATCTGCAGTGCCCCAGTAAAAATTTCACCAATTAAAAAAAACGCTTCAGAGTTTTAAGTCTACATAACATATACAACAGCGCACATACTACTTAGTATGGTAATTGTTTGCTACTGTATTCACTCCACGTAACAATGAGCAAGCACATGATTTATTCACATGTGGATCGAGACTTCAGTTGAGAGAGAGAGCGAGAGGGAGAGAGAGAGAGAGGATGCGAATCACTGCGTGAGGTAGGTAACGTTAGCCAACAACAATTTATTAATTACATTATTTTAATTTTGATTTGACTCCAACTGTAACTCCTAGATGGATTTAAGAAAGTTATTCACCCGCAGCAGAGAAGAAGCAGCAGGAATGAGAGATGTAAGTGAAGTCCTAGCTAGCTAGGCAACATCATTGTCTTAAGTTGATGCTAAGTTAGCTAACGTTATTCCTTGTATCAAGACAAACATATTCATTTGCTGTACGATCTGTCGGGGGAATTTCCAATGAACATGAAACATAATGTTGGTTATTGTCTGCTGGTTCTGCATCAATGATGATTTGGAGTAAGCATGTGTGAGTTGAGTGCTTCTCAAATGGTTTATCTTCAGGAAGAAAAACATTTTTCCATATCAAGTCGTGAGCCAAATTTTTAAATCATTCAAGTTTATTTTACAGAAAAATAGCACAGTAGACTTGTCTTGTTAATCGATGTGACTTTGACTAAAATAATCTTGTTTTGTCACCAGAAAAATGGCTACAGCTAAAGTATCTGGTTTTGTTTCCAGAAAAAATTGTAACATTTCTGTATTTGTTTTCAGAAAGATGGCTGAAAATATCGGGTTTTGTTGCCCCATTTAGATTTAAAAAAATATATATTTCCATGTCTGTCCTGAGTCCTCCTCCAACTTGTTAGTCGCTCTGCCTTTTGCTAAAATACTCACTAATAGTCACTAGAAAAATGGCTAAAAATATCTGGTTTGTTGCCACAATGTGATTTTTTTCTCCCTAAACTTTTTTTTTTTTCATGCACACATCTGACTGCGACTCACTGAAAATGACACACAATCCACTTTTATGTCACGACCCAGCAGTTGGGAACCACTGGTCAACTGTATAACAGTTACTGTAATATTTCCATGTCTGTCCAGAGTAATTGACCACTTTGCAAAAATGAAAACAAGACGTTACAGTTTACTTCTCAGAAAATGATTCCCTGAACAGACACACAACAGTTGTTCATTTATTCTACTTCTGTGGCTTTATTGTTTTGTGTATATTTTATAGTTTTGTGTATCTGAAATAGAATTAGCCACATTGCCATAAATGCAAATTAAATAATATAAAAGAACCCAGAGATGTAGAGGGGCTTTGTTTTTTGTTTTACTTTTGTAGATGTTAAATTTGCAGATGATTACTGCAATAAATATTTCAAAAAGATTCATTGCACTTCATTTTTGCTTTTACCAATAGCAGTTTAGAAGTCTGGAGCAAAAAAGTGCACAAGTAGGTCAAATGCATTAGTTAATTTCAGGTGGTTAATCAAAGATCCATACAACATAATCTGATATGATTTCATAGTTTAAAGCACTATTTATGTATTTTTTATGATAAATAATTGCTAAAAAATGTTTTTGCCTGCGCGCTTTGCACGCTCACATGAATTATTCGTGCCCCAGGTGTGCCCCAGTACAGTATTAGGTCTAGTGACGCCCCTGGACTCCAGTATGCCAAAAATCATCTGGACAAACCCCAAAGGTTTTGGGAAACTGTTTAATGGAGTGATGAGACAAAAGTGGAACTCTTTGGGCCTATGAATCGACGTTATTTCTGGAGGAGAAAAAATGAATCTTACAAAGAGAAGAACACCTTGCCTACTGTTAAGCATGGTGGGGGGTCAATCATGCTCTGGGGCTGTTTCTCTGCCTCAGGTACCGGGAATCTCCAGTGAGTTCAAGGCATTATGAATTCTATTTCCTACCAGGATATATTAGCTGCAAATGTCATGAAGTCAGTGACGAAGCTGAGGCTTGGGAGACGTTGGACCTTCCAACAGGACAACGATCCCAAGCATACCTCCAAATCAACACCAGAGTGGTTGCAGAAGAAGGGCTGGAAGACTCTGGAGTGGCTTTCACAGTTGCCAGACCTAAATCCTATAGAAAACCTGTGGTGGGACTTGAAGAAGGCAGTTGCAGCACTGCTGCAAGCCTAAGAATATGAATGAACTGGAGGCCTTTGCCCAAGAGGAATGGGCTAAAATACCTGTAGATGGTTGCAAGAAGCTTGTTTCCGGTTATGTATCATGTTTGAAGGATGTCATTACTGCCAAAGGGTGTTCTACTAAGTACTAAAGATGCATGTAACTAGGGGGTTGAATAGTTTTGTCAATGAGATATTAATAAAAATGTCCTTTTTTGGTATTTTATAAAATACAGTGTTACAATTTAAGTTGCATTTGTCTGTTTGACACATCTTTATTTGATATGACTATAAACAAAATACGGAATAAATGTCCAACTTGCTAAAACACCAAAATTGTGTGGGGGTTGAATAATTTTGATCACAACTGTATGCTTCTCTGATGAGAGAATATTTGGCGAGCGCTAATTTCAAAGGCCCTTGAACTCACCGTTGTGTGGACTGTGACTCAACACTTTGTTTACATTAGGGGTTTAGGAAAAAATCGATTCGAATTTGAATCGCGATTCTCACGTTGTGCGATTCAGAATCGATTCTCATTTTTCAAAAATAATTTTTTTGTTTTTTTTGTTTTATCAATCCAACAAAACAATACACAGCAATACCATAACAATGCAATCCAATTCCAAAACCAAACCTGACCTAGTAACACTTAGAACTGCAATAAACAGAGCAATTGAGAGGAGACACAAACACGACACAGAACAAACCAAAAGTAGTGAAACAAAAATGAATATTTTCAACAACAGTATCAATATTAGTTATAATTTCAGCATAGCAGTGATTGAAAATCCCTCATTGACATTATCATTAGACATTTATAAAAAATAAAAAAAGAACATTAGTGTCACAGTGGCTTACACTTCCATCGCATCTCATAAGTTTGACAACACACTGTGTCCAATGTTTTCACAAAGATAAAATAAGTCATTTTTGGTTCGTTTAATAGTTAAAACAAATGTACATTATTGCAATCAGTTGATAAAACATTGTCCTTTACAATTATAAAACCTATTTAAAAAAAAATCTACTACTCTGCTAGCATGTCAGCAGACTGGAGTAGATCCCTCTGAAATCCTATGTAATGAATAAATAGAGAATCGTTTTGAATCGGAAAAATATAGTTTTTGAATCGAGAATCGCGTTGAATCCAAAAAATCGATTTATAATAAAATCGCGACCCCAAGAATCGACATTGAATCGAATCGTGGGACACCCAAAGATTCGCAGCCCTAGTTTACATGTATAACTTTCTTTGACGCTGCCACAGAAAGACATGTTTTATGCCACTCCTTTTTTGTCTCATTTTGTCCACCAAACTTTTTATGCTGCGCGTGAGTGCACAAATGTGAACTTTGTTGATGTTATTGATTTGCTGGAGTGCTAATCAGGTATATTTGGTCACTGCATGACTGCAAGTTCTCCATGCCAACATGCTATTTAGGCTAGCCGTATGTACACATTGCATCATTATGCCTCGTTTGTAGGTATATTTGAGATCATTTAATTTTCTCTAGTTATGTCCTCTTTGTATTCAGTTTATTTTTCCATTTTTCATGACACATATTGGCTGTATTTCAGATAGTTGTTTTTGCGCCATGTGGTTCCAGACTACAGCAAACGTTACCCAGCTTGCAAAAATAGTAATAAATCCATTAGAAGAAGACGTTTCCTTACACTTGGAAACACACATATATACCTTGGGCCATTCTAAGAAAAAAATTTCCAGGACTTATCTCACCCTCTGAGAAGTGTTACTAATGTTTTCCAATGTTGTAAAAACGTGTAGAATAAATATTACATTTCAACATTTCTGTCAACGAAGATTTGCTTCAGTCTGCGACACATAGTTGTTTTGATAGTTGGCTAATAAAGCTAATTAGCCACTTACATCATGTGTTGTCTTCATTATAACACTTATATAAGTCTTTTAATTTTTTGCGGTTCCAGAATGATTACTTTTTTGTATTTCTGGTTCAATATGGCTCTTTAAATATTAACGGCTAACCACTAGGCCACTGAGTAGGCCATTGAAAGTCCTTCCATACAAAGGCCATAGGATATTGAAAACATTGAACAATTTAAACATTTTATGGTCAACACATCAAATTGGACCGTGCTTTTTCTTTGCTTTACAAGGCAGTTAAGTCTGTAGAGGGAGGATTTAAAGCGGAGGCATTTTAGACATTTGGAGGATGATGACTACTACTCCGTAAGATACCGTATTTTTCGCTAAACTCGACAGTGCTCCTTATAATCCAGTGCGCCTAATGTACGGAATAATTTTGTTTGTGCTTATGGGGCGGTGTGGCTCGGTTGGTAGAGCGGCCATGCCAGCAACTTGAGGGTTCCAGGTTTAAATCCCGCTTCCGCCATTCTTGTCACTGCTGTTGTGTCCTTGGGCAAGACACTTTACCCACCTGCTCCCACACTAGTTTAAATGTAACTTAGATATTGGGTTTGACTATGCAAAGCGTTTGAGTCACTAGAGAAAACGCTATATAAATATAATTCACTACATTTCACTTACCAAGTGTGTCCAGCAGATGGCAGTCACACATTAGAGGTATGTGTAGACTGCAATATGACTCAAGTAAACAACAGCAACATTTTATATGTTCCATTGAAAATATAGAACATTACACATGGCGCTCAAAAATGTATTAAAATGTTTTATTACGACTTTAGTAAGCTATGAAGCAGCGCCGCTTGATGGATTGTACTGTGCTTCAACATACGAGTATTATTGTGTATGTATATAAGGTAAGACATTTTATCTGGCGTTTTGTTGTGCGATATTATACAAAAGCAACGTTTCTACTTTCTGGTACCTGCTGAACTGTATTTGGGATCTGCATCCGCCTTTGTAGCATACTTGCTAACCTTGAGAGCTCCGAATTCGGGAGATGGGAGGGAGGGGGGTTGAGGTGGGAGGTCGGGGATAGAGGGGCGGGGGGCAGGTGTATGTTATAGCGTCCCGGAAGAGTTAGTGCTGCAAGGGTATCTGGTTATTTGATCTGTTGTGTTTATGTTGTGTCACTGTGCGGATGTTCTCCCGAAATGTGTTTGTCATTCTTGTTTGGTGTTGGTTCACAGTGTGGCGCATATTTGTAACAGTGTTAAAGTTGTTTATACGGCCAATCTCAGTGTGACCTTTATGGCTGTTGACCAAGGATGCCTTGGATTCTCTTGTGTGTGTGTGAAGAGCCAGTAAATAATATGTGTTTGGGCCGGCACGCAAGTGCAGTGCCTTTTAAGGTACGCCCCCAATATTGCTGTCTGGGTGGAAATCGGGAGAATGGTTGCCCCGGGATATTTTCGGGAGGAGCACTCAAATTCTTGAGTCTCCCGGGAAAATTGGTAGGGTTGGCAAGTATGCTTTGTAGTCCGTGCCGACATCGTAATCAATAAGCTTCTTCTTTTTCTCGATCTTCATGTTATGGGACGTTCATCCTCCGCTGATGCCATTTCTAATATAAAGTAGTGTAAAGTTCTTACTTGTATCTGTCAGTAAACTCGCCATGAAAGCGCTAAAACAAACCGGTGTAGTGGGTTTACATTATTCACTCAAGGAACTTTAGTTATTAGAGAGTTCCGGTTGGACAGTTTTTCCCGGGACACATTTCCGGTGTTGTTGTTGCACTAGTGAGCCACAGATGAGGAGATGCTGATCCGTTATTGATTTAAGTAAAGTCTGAATGTCAATACAGTTAGCTCCCTCTTTTGACACTTCTTTCACTCCTCGTCCTTGCACGCTACACCGCCACAAAAAAGATGAGGGAGAAAAGACGCTGCTGAAGGTGAGCCAAGTAAATAAGACCGCCCACAAAACGGCCCATCCGGAAGCAACTGTCAGAAAGCGGCTTGAAGATGATCTGTAAAACATAATCTATGCAACATTTTCACCAAAGAACCACCATTACATGTTATAAGGACCAAAAGAAAGTGTTTTCCATTCACAAAAAAAAAAAATATATGACTCCTTTAATGCGCCCTATAATACAGTGTTTTTCAACCTTTTTTGAGCCAAGGCACATTTTTTTAACAAACAAAATACGGAAGCACACCACCAGCAGAAAAGATAAAAAAAATGAAACTCCACCAGGTTGTCGTGCCTTATTTTGAGAGTTGTTGTTTTCCTGTGTGTAGTGCTTTAGTTCCTGTTTGATGCTGTTATTTTGGTGACCCTTCCTTCCTGTTTTGTTTATTTTCCTGTCGTAGCTTCACGCCTTCATTTGAGTGCTATTGCCTGACCTACTTTGTATTAGCAATCAAGACTATTATAAGTTGTGCGTACCGTACGTTATCCTTCTTTGTGGGGACATTGTTGATTATCATATCATGTACGGAGGTACTTTGTGGGCGCCATCTCCGCTCCACACGCTGTAAGTCTTTGCTGTCGTCCAGCATTCTGTTTTTGTTTACCTTGTCGCGAGTTCAGTTTTGCTTTTGTTTTGCATAGCCATCCCTAAGCTTTAGTGCCTTTTCTTTTCTCTTTTGTTCCCTTTTAGGGTTCAATCTTTGCATACCAATTTACCTGCACGCCGCTTTGCTCCACATATTGGGATCACAACAAACTATCCTCGACGCTTTCCGACTTCTACAAAGCAATGAACTACCTGCTGCCACCTACTGACGTGGAGTATAACATGGTTAACCTGCTGTGCACTATACAACGCAGACACTCGTTAACGGCACAATATTTGCATATTATTATGATTGATTTGCAAAAAATATATTTTGGGACCAATTAGGTGAAGTTGCACAATTTCCCATGGCACACCAGTCAATATCTAACGGCACACAATTTGAAAAACGCTGGCCTAATATATGAAAAAGATAAACAAACCTTTCATCTGCAGTGTGCATTATAATATGGTGCGCCCTATGGTCCGGAAAATACGGTAGTTTGTTTGTTGGTCTGCTATCTAACAACAGCGAAACAAAGGTGTGTTAGACATGTCTGCAGTCCAGACATGTCTAATAACCTATTAGACCAGGCCTAGGTTATTATATTGACTCGGGGGCCAGATTTTGAGAAAAAAATGTATCTCGGGGGCCGGTATATCTGTTTTTAGGAACACTAATACAAATCCTCACAATAATGTCTGATTGAATGCTAAAAACGTTGTGACGGACGGCCTTAAAAAAACGGAATTTTACATTTAATAAAACACTGAATATTGACCAAATATGAATGTCACACGCCCTTTCGATCGACTTATTTTACAATCAAGTGAAAGGCAACACAAATGCAACAAACAGTGAAATATGAACGCAAAGGGTGCAAAATAAACCCACCTACAATCTGATGTATCTGATATTTGCTGAATTCCCCCCAGGTATCAATAACATACTTTCTATTCTATTCATTAGAACTTTGTTGTGAAAATCTCCTTCCGTGTCTGTGGAAATGCTTCCCGCCCACACTGCTTGGTGCCTTGTCTGAGCTGCTGTGACTTACATTACCATAGTAACTAATTAGATGACCATAGTAACTAATTAGATTACCATAGTAACTGGTACCGTATTTTTCGAACTATAAGTTGCAGTTTTTTTCATAGTTTGGCCGAGGGTGCGACATATACTTCGGAGCGACTTATGTGTTAAATTATTAACACATTACTGTAAAATATCAAATAATATTATTTATCGCATTTGCGGAAGAGACGAAGAAAATGTCAGCAATCGTCACACACACGTTCGCAACTGTCACATACACGTCAACCAATAAGAATTTGGCGGGGGAGGGTCATGGCA
Source organism: Nerophis ophidion (assembly GCF_033978795.1). Classification (NCBI taxonomy): domain Eukaryota; kingdom Metazoa; phylum Chordata; class Actinopteri; order Syngnathiformes; family Syngnathidae; genus Nerophis; species Nerophis ophidion. The sequence continues at coordinate 57,607,059 of NC_084611.1, read as the reverse complement.
GAAGTGCATTGTGGGTCATGGAATGCTAACTCTTATATGCTATATGCTACTGCTGTAGCTATTAAAATGGATAATTTCATCGTTGGCAGTAACTTATAAAAACTGAGAAGGGCTGAACAAAAATGGCACCGAAAAGGAAATCATGGACTGCAGATTACAAGCTGGACGTAGTGAAATATGCAACAGAAAACGACAAGAGGAAGCGGCGCATACCTTTGGAGTTGGCAGAGTTGTTTAGAAGCGACATCGAGGAAGAAGATTTCATCGGATTTATCGATTAGTAGTGACAGATTGTTTGGTAAACGTATAGCATGTTCTATATGTCATAGTTATTTGAATGACTCTGACCATAATATGTTACGTTAACATACCAGGCACCTTCTCAGTTGGTTATTTATGCGTCATATAACGTACACTTATTCAGCCTTTTGTTCACTATTCTTTATTTATTTTAAATTGCCTTTCAAATGTCTATTCTTGGTGTTGGATTTTATCAAATACATTTCCCCCCAAAATGCGACTTATACTCCAGTGCGACGTATACCGTATTTCCTTGAATTGCCGCCGGGGCGCTAATTAATTTAAAACCTATTCTCAGTCCTGCACTTACCAAAGGCATGCGGTAAAAGTAAGCATGCGCTAATTATTTTAAAACCTCTTCTCACTCCGGCAGTTACCAAAGGCATGCAGTACAAAATTGATTGTGATGTAAGCTTGGACCTTAAATCCTACTGAATAACTCTTTTTCCCTTTATGCGATTTCAAATTACCGGTATTGAAATCAGCCTCCTCCATTTTGAAAATTATGACAGGGGAAGTGTCACGAGTTTACCCGGCGGTAATACTAAGCATGCGCTAATTATTTTGCAAAGCGAGTTTGACCCGGCAGTAATTCAAGGCAGGGGCATACTATATACCCTGCGGCAATTCAAGGAAATACGGTATATGTTTTTTTCCTTCTTTATTATGCATTTTCGACAGGTGCGACTTATTCTCCGAGTCTGGAGCGACCTATAATCCGAAAAATACGGTAGTTTGTTTCCACGCACCTCTTCCCTCCTTCGTTTACATTGCATTGTTAAGAGCCTTGAGCTCATCACCTGTAATGATTAGCGTCTCCACCTGTTGTCTGCCTAATCATCTCCCTTATTTAACACCCGTCAGGCCATGCACGAAGCACAGGTGCATTGTTCACTTTTTGCGACAACTTGCGTGTTGTTTCATTTCATGTTATTCTAAGTTCACCGTTCCCTGCGGCACAGGCACTTTCGGTTTCTGTGTCTGTTATCTTGCTCAAAGATTTAAAAGAGACAATCTTACCTGCTCGCAGTCTTTTTGCATGCTGGGAAAATACCACCCTCGCGACGACGCGACTCAAATGGAGCAGTTTTGTCTTATTTTATTGCTGCTATTTTAACTGTCCTTTGTATACATACAAATTTGATGATTTTTTTTTTTTTTTTTTATCAGCACTTTGCCTCTTCTTGCTTTTAAAAGAAAAACATGTAGAGTTATTATTTACAGCTGAAATGAACCAGAAGGAATTGCCTGACCCTCATAAATTCTTCATTTCCCAAGAGGATGACTTTCTTACTGCTAGACGTTGCAAAGAAAAGCCTGACTTTTTATAAAAAATTCACTACACTTCATGTTTTAAATCATTTTGTTTTGTGTATTATTTGCTATTCAATTAATTAGACCAGGTGTCGGCAACCAAAATGTAATGTAATGTAATGTAATGTATATTTGCATGTAAGCAATTATATTATGGACCTTCGATCCCTCAGGCGGTACTGCATCAAATCCGACATCAGTGTGTTAAGGATATCACCACATGGGCTCGGGAACACTTCAGAAAACCACTGTCAGTAACTACAGTTCATCGCTACATCTGTAAGTGCAAGTTAATACTCTACTATGCAAAGCGAAACCAATTCAACAACAACACCCAGAAATGCCGCCGGCTTTGCTGGGCCCAAGCTCATCTAAGATGGACTGATGCAAAGTGGAAAATGTTCTGTGGTCTGACAAGTCCACATTTCAAATAGTTTTTGGAAACTGTGGATGTCGTGTCCTCCGGACCAAAGAGGAAAAGAACCATCCATATGCGCAAAGTTCAAAAGCCAGCATCTGTGATGGTATGGGGGTGTATTAGTGCCCAAGGGATGGGTAACTTACACATCTGTGAAGGCACTATTAATGCTGAAAGGTACATACAGGTTTTGGAGCAACATATGTTGCCTTTCGAGCAACGTTATCATGAACGCCCCTGCTTATTTTAGCAAGACAATGCCAAGCCACATGTTACAACAGCATGGCTTCATAGTAAAAGAGTGCGTGACTATACTGGCCTCCCTGTAGTCCAGACCTGTCTCCCATTGGAAATGTGTGGCAGAATAAGAAGCCTAAAATACCACAACGGAGACCCCGGACTGTTGAACAACTTAAGCTGTACATCAAGCAAGAATGGGAAAGAATTCCACCTGAAAAGCTTCAAAAATTGCTCTCCTCGGTTCCCAAACGTTTATTGAGTGTTGTTTAAATGTAAGGCCATGTAACACAGTGGTAAAAATGCCAACTTCTTTGCAATGTTTTGCTGCAGTTCAATGCAAAATTAATGATTATTTGCAGAAAATATAAAAAACAAGTTTCTCAGTTCCAACATTAAATATCTTATCTTGGCAGTCCATTCAATTGAATATACAAATCCTGTTTTCATATGAGTTGGGAAATTGTGTTAGATGTAAATATAAACGGAATACAATAATTTGCAAATCCTTTTCAACCTATATTCAATTGAATGCACTACAAAGACAACATATTTGATGTTCAAACTGATAAACATTTTTTTGTGTGCAAATAACCATTAACTTTAGAATTTGATGCCAGCAACACATGACAAAGAAGTTGGGGAAAGTGGCAATACATACTGATAAAGTTGAGGAATGCTCATCAAACACTTATATGGAACATCCCACAGGTGTGCAAGCTAATTGGGAACAGGTGGGTGCCATGATTGGGTATAAAAGCAGCTTCCATGAAATGCTAAGTAATTCACAAACAAGGAATTACTTAATTGTGAATTACAAACAAGTAAAATTGTCGAACAGTTTTAGAACAACATTTCTCAACGAGCTATTGCAAGGAATTTAGGGATTTTACCATCTACGGTCCGTAAAATCATCAAACAGTTCAGAGAATCTGGAGAAATCACTGCACGTAAGCGATGATATTACGGACTTTTGAGCCCTCAGGCGGTACTGCATCAAAACCCGACATCAGTGTGTAAAGGATATCACCACATGGGCCCAGGAACACTTCAGAACACCACTGTCAGTAACTACAGTTGGTCGCTACATCTGTAAGTGCAAGTTAAAACATTACTATGCAAACCCAAACCCATTTATCAACAATAACCTGAAACTCCGCCAGCTTGACTGAGCTCGAGCTCATCTGAGATGGACTGATGCAAAGTGGAAGAGTGTTCTGTGGTCTGACGAGTCCACATTTCAAATTATATATGGAAACAAAGGACGTGGTGTCCTCCAGAACCAAGAGGAAAATAACCATTCGGATTGTTATAGGCGCAAAGTTCAAAAGCCAGCATCTGTGATGGTATGGGGGTGCATTAGTGCCCAAGGCATGGGTAACTTACACATCTGTGAAAGCACCATTAATGCTGAAAGGTCCATACAGGTTTTGGAGCAACATATGTTGTCATCCAAGCAACGTTATTATGGACGCCCCTGCTTATTTCAGCAAGACAAGTGGAACAACAGCGTGGCTTCGTAAAAAAGAAGTGTGTGTACTTTCCTGACCCGCCTGCAGTCCAGACATGTCTCCCATCAAAAATGTGTGGCGCATTATGAAGCGTAAAATACGACAGCGGAGACCACGGAAAGTTGAACGAGAGAAGCTCTACATAAAACAAGAATGGGAAATAATTCCACTTTCAAAGCCTCAACAATTATTTTCTTCAGATCCCAAACATTTATTGAGTGTTGTTAAAAAAAAAGGTAATGTAACACAGGGGTGAACATGCCCTTTCCCAACTATTTCAGCACGTGTTGCAGCCATGAAATTCTAAGTTAAGTGAAGTGAATTGAATTATATTTATATAGCGCTTTTTCTCTAGTGACTCAAAGCGCTTTACATAGTGAAACCCAATATCTAAGTTACATTCAAACCAGTGTGGGTGGCACTGGGAGCAGGTGGGTAAAGTGTCTTGCCCAAGGACACAACGGCAGTGACTAGGATGGCGGAAGCGGGAATCGAACCTGCAACCCTCAAGTTGCTGGCACGGCCACTCTACCAACCGAGCTAAACCGCCCCACAAGTTAATGATTATTTGCAAAAAAAAACAAAGTTTATGAGTTTGAACATCAAATATATTGTCTTTGTTGTGCATTCAATTGAATATGGATTGAAAGGATTTGCAAATCATTGTATTCCGTTTATATTTACATCCAACACAATTTCCCAACTCATATGGAAGAGGTTGAAAAGGATTTGCAAATCATTGTATTCTGTTTTTATTTACGGTTTACACAACGTGCCAACTTCACTGGTTTTGGGTTTTGTAGATGCCCATATCTGCTATACAGATTTACTGTAAAAAAAGACAAGTGAGGGGTACTTCTCTTGTTGCCTTATTTGTATTTGACTTTATTAAATGAATAGGTAGAATTTTTACTAAACGAAACCAGTTTTCTTTTACAAACCCCGTTTCCATATGAGTTGGGAAACTGTTAGATGTAAATATAAACAGAATATAATGATTTGCAAATCCTTTTCAACCCATATTCAGTTGAATATGCTACAAAGACAACATATTTGTTTTTCAAACTGATAAACATTTTTTGTGTGCAAATAATCAATAACTTTAGAATTTGATGCCAGCAACACGTTACCAAGAAGTTGTGAAAGATGGCAATAAATACTGATAAAGTTGAGGAATGCTCATCAAACACTTATTTGGATTATCCCACAGGTGTGCAGGCTAATTGGGAACAGGTGGGTGCCATGATTGGGTATAAAAACAGCTTCCCAAAAAATGCTCAGTCTTTCACAAGAAAGGATGGGGCGAGGTACACCCCTTTGTCCACAACTGCATGAGCAAATAGTTAAACAGTTTAAGAACAACGTTTCTCAAAGTGCAATCGTAAGAAATTTAGGGATTTAAATGCCTACGGTCCATATCATCATCAAAAGGTTCAGAGAATCTGGAGAAATCCCTCCACGTAGGCGGCATGGCCGGAAACCAACATTGAATGACCGTGACCTTCGATCCCTCAAACGGCACTGTATCAAAAACCGACATCAATCTCTAAAGGATATCACCACATGGGCTCAGCAACACTTCATAAAACCACTGTCACTATAATACAGTTTGTCGCTACATCTGTAAGTGCAAGTTAAAGCTCTACTATGCAAAGCGAAAGCCATTTATCAACAACATCCAGAAACGCCGCCGGCTTCTCTGGGTCCGAGATCATCTAAGGTGGACTCATGCAACGTGGAGAAGTGTTCTGTGGTTTGACGAGTCCACATTTCAAATTGTTTTGGGAAATATTTGACATCATGTCATCCGGACCAAAGGGGAAGCGAACCATCCAGACTGTTATTGACGCAAAGTTCAAAAGCCAGCATCTGTGATGGTATGGGGGTGCATTAGTGCCCAAGGCATGGGTAACTTACACGTCTGTGAAGGCACCATTAATGCTGAAAGGTACATACAGGTTTTGGAACAACATATTCTGCCATCCAAGCGCTGTCTTTTTCATGGACGCTTATTTCAGCAAGACAATGCCAAGCCACATTCAGCACGTGTTACAACAGCGTAGCTTTGTAAAAAAAGAGTGCTGGTACTTTTCTGTCCTGCCTGCAGTCCAGACCTGTTTCCCATCGAAAATGTGTGGCGCATTATGAAGCGTAAAATACGACAGCGGAGACCCCGGACTGTTGAACGACTGAAGCTCTACATAAAACAAGAATGGGAAAGAATTCCACTTTCAAAACTTCAACAATTGGTTTCCTCAGTTCCGAAACGTTTCTTAAGCGTTGTTAAAAGAAAAGGTGATGTAACACAGTGGTGAACATGCCCTTTCCCAACTACTTTGGCACGTGTTGCAGCCATGAAATTCTAAGTTAATCATTATTTGCAAAAAAAAACAAAGTTTATGAGTTTGAACATCAAATATATTGTCTGTAGCATATTCAACTGAATATGGGTTGAAAAGGATTTGCAAATCATTCTATTCCGTTTATATTTACATCTAACACAATTTCCCAACTCATATGGAAACAGGGTTTGTAAGTAATATCGAAATTTTTCAGAACTGTTGACATAGTTTATGGAGGAATTTAGTTAATCATAGATATGGCACCAAATGGTACTTAAAAAGTTTAGTTTTTGAATGGAAAATTGATTCTGAATTGAATCATTACCCACAGGAATCGAATTGTGTGGTTCCTAAAAACATCCCAGCCCTAATATGTAGTAATTAGTTGTCACCTTGGCCTTTGCCCTTGAACTGAACCCACTCGCTTGCCTTCAAAAAAGTACTGCTTCATGCTTGCACTTCATCAATACGTCATTTCCCTGTTCACTTTCGCTTCTTGCTGGCCACATTCCACTGCGTGTCTCAGTGGGGGGGGGGGAGTGGAAATTCCAGTGCATGTTTTAGCTTTGCCTTGACGGGAAAAAGCACGATTTCAGGGAAAACCCACTCGATGCTAAGGATAAAAGAGGGAGGAGGATGGCTGCGGCCCCACACTCCTCATTTCTAAGTGGACCTCTCTGAAGCTTTTCGAGACGGAAGAATGGCTTTATTACTGAAATGCCTGCGTTTTTTCTTCGTGGCCGGATTCTGCATACGACTTTATCAAGGTGAGATCAAAGTGCACGTTGCCAGCGGGAAAAAGTAAATATTTACGCCTAACGTCTTCCGATTCATCTTGATTGCAGCTCACGACTTTCTCGGACGTTGTTCGTGTCACAACACCATCAAATTCATCAAGGGGAACATGTCTGATTTCCAAGTACTGGAAAAGCGGCCTGGATGCGACAAAACCGAGCTGATGTAAGTCAGGATGAGCAACTTTTGTTTTTCACGTGACGGCTTCGCTTCATCACTTGGCGTTTTTCGCAGCGTCACCATGAACGGGGCGAACAACACCAGCGAACAAATCTGCATGAACACCGAGGGAAAGATGGCCAAGGCTTTTTTCAGGTGCTGGGAGAGGTAAGACCCAACATCGAACTTTTAGTGTGCAAAGTCGACTTTTATTGAATCCACATTCCTCAGTCAAAAACAGCGTGAATTTTACAGCTTTCATGAGGAGCAGGGAGAAAAAAAATCACACCGACACCTCCAGATGTTTTCTGTTAGTGCTCTGGCCTAAACACAGTTTTTTTTCTTCCCCTTTCCCTCGTTCAAGGATAAATAAGGACAAGGACCGGAAGATGGAGTGTATCGAAAGAAAAAGAAAGGCGGACTGAAAGTACACGAGCAGGGATATCCTAAAGCAGAGGTCTCAAACTCACTGGACGCAGAGTCTGGTTGAGGCTGGGCAACAAGAAAATATATCCTAAAAAAAAAAGTTGCATACTCCTCAGCATGTCTAGTTGTATAATGACGTTTCAAATTGCATCCCTTGTGCACCGCAACTTTGTGCAAATAAGACACGTCGGGGTGCCCCTGTGCTCAACAAAGAAATATTGCATCTCCCACTTTTCCTGGAATTGTCTTTGCTCATCACAAAACTTTCTCTTCACTGCAGACTTTGAAAAAGACATGTTTGGGGTTGTGGAATATATTTGTATTTAGCCGACGCAAGGAGAATGTTATTTCCGCATTGTGTGTCGTACCCCTTTCCCTCCCTACAGCAACACGGTGTTCGGCGGTAAAGTACCTGGATAGCGAGCGCAAAAAAGTGACGGCTCCCGGAGTGTTATTCGGGCGTCAAATAGAAATATATGTAATGTCCATCGTGTGAGGCAATGCAAATTAAACAATAATAAAAAAAAATTAACGGTTTGAATTGGTCCAGGTTATCGGGGACTGTTATTACTGAAGGACAGGTGTCGCGGTGTAACTGCAGCCAGGCACGTAAGAAAACCCTCGTCTCCATGGCAACGTCTCTGTCCCTTTCACTCATTTGCCGCTTTTCCACTAACGCCGGGGTAGGCGACCCAGAATGTTGAAAGAACCATTTTGGACCCACAACGCTGACAAGCACCATTCATATAAAAGTCCGGGGTCCGGGGCCCGGCGCCGCACTGATATTAAACTTTCATATTAAGGTGGGGGGCGCAAAATAACGTCTCGCGGGCCGCGTGTTTGAGACCCCTGTCCTAAAGGGATCACATTGTAGTCAGGTGAAGACCGGGAAGACAGCAGAAATAACACAGCTGTAGAAGAGCGAGAGACAAGGGGGACTGACGTCAGGAGTTCTATACACACTAAGTATGTTCACGTCACATTGCAGCTATGTAATGTCTACTGTATGTAAAGTTTGAAGTATTTATTGAATAACAGTGAGTTGTTCTTTTTGATACAGTATGTACGGTAAATATAAAAGTTTATTAAATGTGTTGTTCTCTTGAAATAAATTCTTCATGAGTGAGTCACTTTGCAAACTGTTCCAAATGTTTTTTTGGTAATTGTCACATCACATCACATTTCAGATATTGCGGCTTCACCCAAAAAACATATTTGGAATATTCTTTTTTTTTTAAGCGTACTCCACACACATTGGCCTAAAAGCGGTGACGTTGGCACGCTGTGTAAATGGTAAATAAAAACAGAATACAATGATTTGACAAATCCTTTTCAACTTATATTCAGTTGAATAGACTGCAAAGACAAGATACTTAATGTTCCAACTGAAAAAAGTAATTTTTTTTTAACAAATATTAGCTCATATGGAATTTGATGCCTGCGACATGTTTCAAAAAAGCTGGCACGTGGCAAAAAAGACTGAGAAAGTTAAGGAATGCTCATCAAACACTTATTTGGAGTAAACAGGCTAATTGGGAACAGATGGGTGCCATGCTTAGGTATACTACTCAGTGGCCTAGTGGTTAGGGTGTCATTCAAGAACAAGAGATCGGTAGGTTGTAAGTTCAAACCCCAGCCAAGTCATACCAAATACTATAAAAATGGAACGCATTACCTCCCTGCTTGGCACTGGAATTGGCAGTTAAACCACCAAAATTTTTTTCCGGGCGTGGTCACTGCTGCTGCTCACTGCTCCCCTCACCTCCCAGGTGATCAAGCGGGATGGGTCAAATCCAGAGGACACATTTCACCACACCTAGTGTGAGTGTGACAATCATTGCTACTTTAACTTAATCAAAGCAGCTTCCTTGAAATGCTCAGTCATTCACTAACAAGGATGGGGCGAAGGTCACCACTCTGTGAACAAATGCGTGAGCATATTGTCCAACAGTTTAAGAACAACATTTCTCAACGATAATAATTTTATTTGAAAATAACGATTTTGCACATCGATAGTAGTTTTGTTGATTAATTTGAATATGGCATCCCACGGCAACGGGCAGTCCAAAAAAGTCCTCCCATTTTCCATGTGTGTTATATGGGACAGCCTTCAAAGATTTTCTTTATTGAATAAAAATTGTATATTTTTCCATTTATTTTAGTTCCTTTTTGCCAACTGAATTTCGTATTAGAGGTTTACAAGCTAATAATTTAGTAGTTCTACAGTTAATTATTTGTTTCCATCTTTCCCCAATTACTCCGGTTAGTTGAAACCTCTTAAAATAAAATGTCTTATATATATATATTTATATATTATATATATATATATATATATATATATATATATATATATATATATATATATATATATATATATATATATATATATATATATATATATCCATATATATATATCCATATTTATGTATATATATGTATGTATGTATATACATATGTATATACATAAATATATACATACATATATATATTTATATACATATATGTATGTATATGTATATATATGGATATGGATATATATGGATTATTTATATTATATATATTGTACATATATATTATATAAATAATTTATGTATATATATATGTATATATATGTGTATATATGTATATATATATATATATATTTATATATATATATATGAGTAAGAAGAAGAAACTGACAAATTATATATATATATATATATATATATATATATATATATATATATATATATATATATATATATATATATATATATATATATATATATATATATATGTCTTGATTGGATTATCCAGAGAATAGTGCTCGATACCGTGGTAGAGCGCAATATGTAGGTGTGGGAAAAAATCACAAGACTACTTCATCTCTACAGATCTGTTTCATGAGGGGTTCCCTCAATCATCAGGAGATTTTAATGGAAGCATTCACATACAATGGTTTACATAGAGCACAGAGTGGGTGGGTACAGGCAGGCGTAGGGTGTGGTGATTGGCTCTTGTGTTACCTAGGAGGTGTTTCCGTCTGTGGCGGCATGTTGAAATGATTTCACTGCGCTTGTTGAGGGATGATAGATCTGGATGATATATAATAAACAGTTTCTCTTTTAAGCATAGTTTGCATCTTTTATTACCACTGTTGTAAGGTGTGCTGGATGCAAGAATTCATAAATCTACCAAGAACCCACCCACAGTCAAGGAATTAAAGGACTTTGAGAACGACATGCTCAAAATGATACAATCAGTCAAATTTAAGCCAGCCCGCAACCCATTCCTCACCAAGCTGAAAAATGGCACGGAGCGCATCAAGAAAGTAAGCAACCTCATCATAGCCGCCGATAAAACCACAAACTTCTACAGAATGGACATACCAGAACATAACTCTTTACTGGACAAAAGCATCACCAAATCATACAAAAAAGCGCAACCCAACACTTTACAGAACATCCACCTGGAAAACAAGCGGATCGCAACCGAACTGGACATTGAGGACAGGGTGGACGCCACAGCCAACAAAGAAGCCTTCATCACATTGAAGGACCAGAAACCCAACTTCGCAAATAACCCAACATGCCGACTAATAAACCCAACTAAATCCGAAATAGGAAAAATCAGCAAAATAATCCTGGACAGAATCAACGCAAAAATCAAGGACAAAACACCACTCGACCAATGGAGAAATACAGCAGCAGTAATCAAATGGTTTAACAACATCCAAGACAAACAACAACACAACTTTATCTCCTTCGACATCGAAGAATTTTACCCTTCCATCACGCAAGACCTACTGACCCAAGCACTAAACTTCGCCTCGGACTACGACTCAATCACAGGCAACGAAAGAAACATCATCATCCACGCAAAGAACTCCATACTCATCCACAACAGTACACCATGGCAAAAAAAGAACAATTCAACATTTGACGTTACTATGGGGAGTTTTGACGGAGCAGAAACGTGCGAACTCGTTGGGAGTTTCCTCCTCTCCCAGCTTGCTAGCCTCAACCTGAACCTTGGTATTTACCGTGATGACGGACTGGCAGTGTGCCGCGCCTCGCCAAGGAGCAGCGAGAACACCAAGAAGCGCATATGCCAAATCTTCAAAGAAAACGGCCTACGGATCACGATTGAAGCCAACAAGCAAACCGTCAACTTCCTCGACGTCACGTTCAACCTGAGAAATAACAGCTACCAACCATTCACGAAACCCAACACAACACTCCAATACGTGCACCATGACACCAACCACCCACCCACCACCACGAAAAGAATACCTACCGGAATTAATAAAAGGCTATCGATGCTGTCATCCAGCAAAGCTGAATTCGACCAAGCAACCCCCCCGTACCAGAAAGCACTTGATGAAAGCGGATACAACTTCACCCTCACCTATGAACCCACTCCAGGAAACCAACCAAAAAAGAGCAGAAAACGAAACAACATCATCTGGTACAATCCGCCATTCAGCAAAGACGTCTCAACCAACATCGGCCGCAAGTTCCTCACTCTGATCGACAAACACTTCCCCAAAGGCAACACCCTAAGAAAAATATTCAACAAGAACAACATTAAATTGAGCTACAGCTGTATGAATAACATGCAACAAATCATTTCAAACCACAACAAAGCAATTGCAAAAGGACTGCCTACCCCCAGACTAAACGACTCTGAAACCAATAATGAATGTAACTGTTGCAAGAAACCTGATTGCCCTCTCAACGGAAGGTGCTTACAGACATCAGTCGTTTACCAAGCAAAGGTAATACGCAAGGACAATAACACATCCGACACGTACGTAGGATTAACCGAAGGAGCGTTCAAAACAAGATGGAATAATCACAACACCTCCTTTAGAAACCAGACTTTGCAGAATTCTACAGAACTCAGCAAACACATTTGGAACCTCAAAGACAATAATGTTGAATATTCAATAACATGGCAAATTCTTGCATCCAGCACACCTTACAACAGTGATAATAAAAGATGCAACCTATGCTTAAAAGAGAAACTGTTTATTATATATCATCCAGATCTATCATCCCTCAACAAGCGCAGTGAAATCATTTCAACATGCCGCCACAGACGGAAACACCTCCTAGGTAACACATGAGCCAATCACCACACCCTACGCCTGCCTGTACCCACCCACTCTGTGCTCTATATAAACCATTGTATGTGAATGCTTCCATTAAAATCTCCTGATGATTGAGGGAACCCCTCATGAAACAGATCTGTAGAGATGAAGTAGTCTTGTGATTTTTTTCCCACACCTACATGTATATATATATATATATATATATATATATATATATATATATATATATATATATAAGAAGAAGAAACTGACAAATTATATATATATATATATATATATATATATATATATAATTCGTCAGTTTCTTCTTCTTACTCATCGTCTCTTCTTCGTTCTTCTGCTTCGTCTCTGTTATGTTTTTGGACATTACTACTTGCCGTAGTTTTGAAGCAATACACGATGAGAATCCGGATGTTGTGTGTCAGTGTATTAACGTGCCGGCTGGAATAAACACACGCTGAGAAATAGCTCCGTGCCTGCTTACTTTATGAGTTATAGATAAACCTATGGATAACGGAGACATATATGATAGTCTCCTTTTCAGGTTGTGGAGGAGGCTAAAGGCAGTGTCTTACAGGCACACCCCCAATATTGTTCTCCGGGTGGAAATCGGGAGAAATTCGGGAGAATGGTTGCCCCGGGAAATTTCGGGAGGGGCACTGAAATTCGGGAGTCTCCCGGGAAAATTGGGAGGGTTGGCAAGTATGCCGTGAACTCACCCAGCTCAGACTGCTGCCAGTGGATCACCAACTTTCTTCTTCAACTTCTTCTCTTGACTTATTTGTATTTGACTTGACTAACTGTTTGGATAAATATAGTGTTTGGCGCAGCTGGACTCTCTACCATGGCCTGTATCCAATTAACCGTGGTGAACAAAGGACGACTGTATGACCCGGTTCAGATGAGGTAAAGACCTCAGACTTCATAACTAGTGCGTCAAACAAATCCTCTAGTTCAATGGTGCCCCAATCTTTATTTTCACCACGGACCGGTTTAATGTAGGGATTATTTTCACTTGTGCTAGATAAATATAGAAAGAATAAGTGTATGAAAAATACAAGTCGATATAATGCTGAATTACTGCGATGAGATGGCGACTTGTCCAGGGTGTACACCACCTTCCGCTCAATCGTTGCTGAAATAGAAACCAGCGCCCCCCGTGACCCCAAAGGTAATAAGTGGTAGAAAATGGATGGATCGATGGATGGATAATGCTGAATTAGTGGGAGCCCTAGGAGTGTTACTTTGCAATGAAATGCAGATGGAAAACAGCCTTTGACTACAATCTGTCACTTATCTATCAATTATGTTCATTAATGTGCATAGCATCAACTCAAGAAGTTACAAACCCCGTTTCCATATGAGTTGGGAAACTGTGTTAGATGTAAATATAAACGGAATACAATGATTTGCAAATCTTTTTCAACCCATATTCAGTTGAATATGCTACAAAGACAACATATTTGATGTTCAAAATGATAAAACATTTTTTGTGTGCAAATAATCATTAACTTTAGAATTTGATGCCAACAACATGTGACAAAGAAGTTGGGAAAGGTGGCAATACATACTGATAAAGTTGAGGAATGCTCATCAAACACTTATTTGGAACATCCCACAGGTGTGCAGGCTAATTGGGAACAGGTGGGTGCCATGATTGGGTATAAAAACAGCTTCCCCAAAACTGCTGAGTCTTTCACAAGAAAGGATGGGGTGAGGTACACCCCTTTGTCCACAACTGCTTGAGCAAATAGTCAAACAGTTTAAGAACAATGTTTCTCAAAGTGCAATTGCAAGAAATTTAGGGATTTCAACATCTACGGTCCATAATATCATCAAAAGGTTCAGAGAATCTGGAGAAATCACTCCATGTAAGCGGCAGGGCCGGAAAATAACATTGAATGACCGTGACCTTCAATCCCTCGGACGGCACTGTATCAAAAACCGACATCAATCTCTAAAGGATATCACCACATGGGCTCAGGAACACTTCAGAAAAACACTGTCACTGAATACAGTTTGTCACTACATCTGTAAGTGCAAGTTAAAGCTCTACTATGCAAAGCAAAAGCCATTTATGAACAACATCCAGAAACACCGCTGGCTTCTCTGGGCCCGAGATCATCTAAGATGGACTGAGGCAAAGTGGAAAAGTGTTCTGTGGTTTGACGAGTCCACATTTCAAATAGTTTTTGGAAATATTCGACATCTTGTCATCCGGACCAAAAGGGAAGCATCCCATCCAGATTGTTATCGACGCAAAGTTCAAAAGCCAGCATCTGTGATGGTATGGGGGTGCATTAGTGCCCAAGGCATGGGTAACTTACACACCTGTGAAGGCACCATTAATACTGAAAGGTGCATACAGGTTTTGGAACAACATATGCTGCCATCTAAGTGTCGTCTTTTTCATGGACGCCCCTGCTTATTTCAGCAAGACAATGCCAAGCCACATTCAGCACGTGTTACAACAGCGTGGCTTCGTAAAAAAAGAGTGTGGGTACTGTTCTGAAGGTTTGCATATTAATGTAATAGTTCCTTTAAGTTCTACAGTTAGGAGATCATTTCTGTTATGGGATTATTGTTGTTATTATTATTATTATTTATTTTTATTTAATACGTGTCGTATGGGAAAGCTGAAATTTGTATTTTTAAGTTGTTTAGCCGTTGCTATGGCTTCGGTTGCCACGGTTACGGGCAGTTCAGTTTCCGCCAGCTGGCATAAAAAAACTGTTAAAAGAGCTCCGGCACTAACAGGCAGCGCAGTGTCGGTAGTACTACATGGAAAAAAAGTTTACCACGATTGCAGATCGGAGAAAGAACAAACAGTAAGAGTATTATTTCAGAGTGTTTTAAGTGACAGTGTATTAGAGACACTAGTTTGAAGTGTGAATGTGAGGGTGAATGTTGTCTGTCCATATGTGTTGGCCCTGCGATGAGGTAGTGACTTGTCCAGGGTGTACACTGCCTTCCGCCCAATTTTAGCTGAAATAGGCGCCAGCGCCACCCGTGACCCCGAACAGGAATAAGCGGTAGAAAAATGGATGGATGGATGGACATTTTGGGCGCTTCACGTTGCCAGTATACGTGAAGTGCATGCTAACCGCTAGGAAGCTAACAGCAGCTCGCACTTGTATTCGTGTGTTGCGCCGTGACTTCACCAACGGCAGGTTTAGTCCGGTTTGCCTTAAATTTGTTTTTTAGACCCTCTCCCCTGTGACTGTATAATTTGGAGAGCAAGTGTGAACAGTATAGCAAGTTTAGTTATTTGCTATTGTTGCTACATTGCTGTGAGGGACGTGGACAGTGCGAGGTTGGGGTGTCCATTGCACGCGCTCACGGACTAGTCGACAGAGAGGTGACCCAGGACAAGGCTGGTTCTCCTCTCGCTCCAGACCAGTCCTGAGTCGTGCTAAAGGAAGCACGGCCGTGTTCCCCCCCCCATCTCTACTCCACAACGGGAGGTGTCCCCCCTCTCCAACGCCCTCTTTGTATCCAGCAGTTTCAACTCACCCCACCCCTAAGTGCACCAGCGATTCATCAGGACTGCAACGGACAATCTTCTGGCCCAGCCAAGGGGCCCAGGTTGGACTGTGTGTGTGTGTGTTGTGTGATTGGTTTAGTGCGGGTTGTTCTATTGGGGAGGTAGCGTGTGAGTGGGGAAGAGTGTACGAGTGAAATTAATGTCTGATTATTGTATGTTTATCTGGGTATTGTATAGTAAATTGTTAAACTGTATAAGCCGTCTCCTCTCACTCTCTCTAAGGATTAGATTCTTGCATAAATAGTGAATAATTCGAGCATTCCCCCTAAGGTAAAAATACAGTCCTTTATAGGCTCCCGAACATTTTGGTCCTTCGAGCCGGAGCTAATCAGTTAGGATGTCCAAGTCCAAAGAGAGTGAGAGATCCTTAAGCCCCTCCCCAGAACCACCAGCACGCTCTGTTAGAGAGCAGGTTACCCACTAGACTACAGGACTATCACTTGACTACCCCAGATGAGACTGACAGCCCTAATAGTTTAGAGAGAAAAACACCCCAAGTGGCGGAGGGCATTATTCCAACACCTGACTTAAATTTGACTACGCAACCCAGTATTCACCCCTTTTCCTCACTACTGATTGGTACCGGGCCACAGAAGAACTTTTTATAAAAAAAAAAAAAAAAAAAATGTTTTATTTATTTTTTTATTAAATCAACATAAAAAACACAATATACACTTACAATTAGTGCACCAACCACAAAACGTCCCTTTTTCATGACAAAAACGTCCCTTTTTCATGGACAAATTATTATGCGTTGACCGGTCCGCGGATAAAAAAAGGTTGGGGACCACTGCTATAGCTGATTGTTATATTGATTTTGAAAGGAAGATTGTGGGACGGAGGGATGGACGAAGAAACCGCGCCTTCCTGGAGATAGTTTCTGGTCACTGGTTCAGGTCCCTTGCTGCTGACGCCTCTCTGTCATGTCATTGAGGCATCGATGTGTCTGCAGAAATACGCACACACACAAATCCTCCCAGACTCTCTAAGCCTTCCTTCTTTTATCTCGCTCTGCTTGTTGGTGAATTTGGAATGCGCTGTTGCTGCCTGACAAGATTACAAAAGAGAGGTTTGGAGTGAGATCTTACGACGCAGCAGTGCTCACTCCCTTGAATCCAAACACATCCAAATATAGAACAGAAAATGCAAACCGAAGGAAACAAGAGTCTGCAATATATTGTGAAAATTGGCTGTTTATCTGTGATCAGGAGTTGGAGACCGTAGCCATAGAGCAGGGGTGTCCAAAGTGCGGCCCGGGGCCATTTGCGGCCCGCAGCTAATCGTTTACTGGCCCGCCACACATTCTGCAAAAATTGCAAAATTGATAGTATTTCAAATATATATATATATATATTTTTAAAAGTGGAATGAGGTGAAATCAAATGAGAAAAAGTGGCAATGTTGACACAAAGCTGCCATGCAGGCAGTTTTTTTCCCTTTTGTCTTTATTTTCTTTTTTTTCCACTGCTCAAATAAAAAGGACAAAAATATCTATGTTATCAATCAATCAATCAATCAATCAATCAATCAATCAATCAATCAATCAATCAATCAATCAATCAATCAATCAATGTTTATTTATTTAGCCCTAAATCACAAATGCCTCAAAAGGCTGCACTAACCACAACGACATCCTCGGTAGGGCCCACATAAGAGCAAGGAAAAACTCACCCCAGTGGGACGTCGACCATGATGACTATGAGAAACCTTGGAGAGGACCATATATGTTGGCAACCCCCCCCCCCCCCCCCCCCTCCCCCCCGCCCTGAAAGCAATGGATGTCGAGCGGATTTAACATGATATTGTGCTTAAGCCAGTGCATGTCCAGGCCCGTCTGAAGTTTGCCAGAGAGCACATGGATGATACTGCAGAGGATTGGGAGAATGATATGATCAACAGAAATATATCGTTTTAACTCAAGGACTCACCAGGCACTCAATGTAACACAAAGTCTATATATATATATATATATATATATATATATATATATATATATATATATATATATATATATATATATATATATATATATATATATATATATATATACATATATATATATATATATATATATATATATATATATATATATATATATATATATATATATATATATATATAAGTAAGGCAGTAGCCTGTTAATGTATAAGACAGTACCTCTTTATGAGCACTGGATGTCGCTATTCTGTTGATTTTTACCTGTGGGTTCAGCACACCTCACCTTTTTGTCCCTCAGTGGACACCATAGTCAGAGAGAACTAGGCGCCATCTTTGACAATGTTTTTCTTTTCCACTGAAAAGGTGAGACCTGTTGTATGACTGTCTGAACACTTTATAAGATATTAAAGTTAAAAATGCCCATCCAGCGAATTTGTTGCAATACAGTGTTAGCTAAAGTGTTTACTTACATTTTGATGTGTTTTGAAGAAATGTGCAATTCCGTTTTTGTACTTAAATGTTTGATGTAAGTTGGCCAGTGTGATCAACAATTAGTAGAGTCTGAATTGAATGGGGTTGTGAAGGATGGCTTTTTACATGTTTATTCTGGTCACTGTGTTTGAACTACTGATTTGTGATTTATTGTTATTTAGCATTTGGACATATTGAATATGAGAAAGATTTATATATTTTTGTTGACATATGTTAATGTGTTCTTTTGCATTGAGACACATTTGTAATGTGAATGTTTTTTCTTTTCCACTGAAAAGCTTAATGACCAGAGCCAGAGAGGACCACTACTGTGAGCAAATAAATGCAACAAGGTCTCATCCACAATCCAGAACCACTGTGTCCAGTGTCCAATCTCTCCGCACAACAACCCACCTTATAAAAACTAAAAACACAACGCAGAGTCCAAGGGTGTGTCGAGAGGCAGTGACATTGTGGGTTACATATATATATATATATATATATATATATATATATATATATATATGTAAATATATATATATATATATATATACAGTGGAGCAAAAAAGTATTTAGTCAGCCACCGATTGTGCTAGGTCTCCCACTTAAAATGACTACAGAGGTCTGTAATTTTCATCATAGGTACACTTCAATTGTGAGAGACAGAATGTGAAAAAAAAATCCAGGAATTCACATTTTAGGAATTTTTAAGATTTTATTTATAAACTATGGTGGAAAATAAGTATTTGGTCAACCTTTTAAAGCTCTCACTAATGGAAGGAGGTTTTGGCTCAAAATCTCACGATACATGGCCCCATTCACTCTTTCCTTAACACGGATCAATCGTCATGTCCCCTTAGCAGAAAAACAGCCCTAAAGCATGATGTTTCCACCCCCATGCTTCACAGTAGGTTTGGTGTTCTTGGGATGCAACTCAGTATTCTTCTTCCACCAAACACGACAAGTTGAGTTTATACCAAATGGACACATGGATGATACTTCAGAGGATTGGGAGAATGTCATGTAGTCAGATGGAACCAAAATAAAACTTTTTGGTATAAACTCAACTCGTTGTGTTTGGAGGAAAAAAAAGAAGAATATATATATATATATATATAAAAACTCCGTTTCCACATGATTTTGGAAATTGTGTTAGATGTAAATATAAACGGAATACAATGATTTGAAAATCATTTTCAACCTATATTCATTTGAACATGCTACAAAGATAACATATTTAATGTTCAAAATGATAAACTTTTTTTTTGTGCAAATAATCATTAACTTTAGAATTTGATGCCAGCAACATGTGCCAAAGAAGTTGGGAAAGGTGGCAATAAATATTGATAAAGTTCAAGAATGCTCATCAAACACTTTTTGGAACATCCCACAGGTGTGCAGGTTAATTGGGAACAGGTGGGCGCCATGATTGGGTATAAAAAGGGCTTCCCAAAAAATGCTCAGCCTTCCACAAGAAAGGATGGGGCGAGGTACACCCCTTTGTCCACAACTGAAGCCATTACTAGTCTGCTGCTGCTATAGACCAACCTTCCTCTGATGCAGCATATCTTGAAAAAGTCTGTGCAATGCTTCAGAATGTTTCTGACACAAACATAGAAATTATGAGACTTAAATATTGACTGGCTCTCAAAAGTTAAAGTACCAATGATTGTCACACACATGATAGATGTGGCAAAATTATTATCTGCATTTGACCCATCACGCTTGATTACCCTCTGGGAGGTGAGGGGAGCAGTAGCGGTGCTGCGCCCAGGAATTATTTATGGTGATTTAACCCCAATTCCAAACCTTAATGCTGAGTGCCAAGCAGGGAGGCAATGGGTCCCATTTTTATAGTTTCTGGTATGACTCGGCCGGGTTTTGAACTCACGACCTACCGATCTCAGGGTGGACACTCTAACCACTAGGCCACTGAGTAGGTTAAACTGCTACTGTATGTAACCTAACTCAAATGATAAATCTACCAACCAGAATAAATATGAACAATTCAGGTGTATTGTCTTCAACTTGGCTTCACCGTGGCAGAGGGGTTAGTGCGTCTGCCTCACAATACGAAGGTCCTGCAGTCCTGGGTTCAAATCCAGGCTCGGGATTTTTCTGTGTGGAGTTTGCATGTCCTCCCCGTAAATGCGTGGGATCCCTCCGGGTACTCCGGCTTCCTCCCACTTCCAACGACATGCACCTGGGGATAGGTTGATTGGCAACACTAAATTGGCCCTAGTGTGTGAATGTGAGTGTGAATGTTGTCTGTCTATCTGTGTTGGCCAGGGTGTACCCCGCCTTCCGCCCGATTGTAGCTGAGATAGGCGCCAGCGCCCCTCGCGACCCCAAAAGGAAATAAGCGGTAGAAAATGGATGGATGGATGTCTTCAACTTGCATAGATCATCTTTTTACTAATTCATTAGATAAATGCTCAAAGGTTGTTTCAGTGCCAATTGGATTTAGTGATCATAACATGATTGCTATGGCAAGAAAAGTGAAAGTCCCCAAAGTTGGACCTACAATTATATATAAGAGACTTTACAAACATTTATGTGATAATGCCTTTATTGAAGACGTACATAACATACAGTGGGACAGTGTATTTGAGTCAAAGCATACTGAAGCAGCTCTGCATGAATTCATGAAGTCATTTTCTTCTGTCTGTGATAAGCATGCACCCATCAAGAAGTTCACTGTCAGATCTGTAAAAGTTCCTTGGCTTGACTCTGACCTAAACCACTTGATGAAAGATAGAGATACATGGAAAAGAGTTGCTGTAGATTCATGTAGCTCAGAAGACTGGCTACTACATCGCACTTTAAGAAACAAAGTGACCAAATTAAATAAACAGAAAAAAGGGTGTACTACCAATCTAGAATTGAAGAAGTTAAACGTGATGGCAAAAAACTTTGGAGTACTCTCAATCAAATCATGGGTAGAGATAAAATGGGAAAAACACCAGCATTTATTGAATCAGGTGAAGGCTTTATCACCAAGCCCAAAGAAATAACAAATTACTTCAACAATTATTTCACAAGTAAAGTTGATACTATAAGAAATGGCATCTTGCCTGTAAATGGTATTCTATCTGAGTCACTTATTAAAAATGATATAATGCAGGACAAAGAATGTAAATTTGAATTCTCAGTCACTAATGTATTGCAAGTTGAGAATCTATTGTCTGATTTGAAATCTGACAAACCTTGTGGTCATGATAATCTAGATAATATACTTTTAAAGTTGTCAGCTGGAATAATAGCCAGTCCGATATGCTATATTTTTAACTTAAGTTTTGAAGAAGGAATCTATCCTCAAGTATGGAAGGTTGCTATAGTGACTCCTCTACTAAAACATAGGAAAGAAGCATTCACTGGATCGAATAGTAGGCCTATTAGCATTTTACCAGTATTAGGAAAATTAATGGAAACAATTATATTCAAGCAAATTCAAAATAATTTCTCTATAAATAACATAATTCAGACTTTCAACATGCATATAAAACCGGCTATTCAACATGCACAGGTCTCACACAATTAACAGATGACTGGCTAAAACAAATTGACAGTAAATTATTAGTTGGCACAGTGCTCTTAGATTTTAGTGCAGCTTTTGATATTATTGACCACAAACTACTACTTATAAAACTGTCTGCTTATGGTTTTAAACTTTCAGCGATTACCTGGATGAAAAGCTACCTAGTCAACAGAGAGCAATGTGTCATGTTCAATGGAACCCTTTCAAATATTAAAACATTATATTGTGGTATTCTGGGAAGTTGCCTGGCACCTTTATTATACTCAATATTTGTAAACGATAAGTCATGTATTTTAAAGAATGGTTGCTGTGCAATTTACGCGATGACACAACAATATATGCATATGCAGATAATTGCACAGAAGTCAGCAGTATACTACAAGACGAGGTCATGCAGATTTCTAAATGGGTTACAGAAAATAAGATGAAATTTAATATTTCCAAAACAAAATGTCTTGTTATTTGCTCAAAACATGCTCAGAGAGAGGAACGCATATTGAATGTTTCTCTGAACGGAGTTAATATTGAACAAGTTAAAGAGGCCAGGTTGCCGGGAGTTACAATAGATGAAAGACTATCTTGGGCCACACACATTAAAAACATAGTAACAAAAATGAGCAGAAGCATTTCAATCACAAGAAGAAGTGCCTATTTTTTAACTAACATAACTACGAAGCAAGTAATAAAATCCCTTGTATTGTCACATATTGACTACTGCCCAGCAATCTGGTCTAATGCATCTAAACAAGATCTAAATAAAATCCAGTTTACCCAAAACAGAGCGGCCAGACTAGCTCTCCATTGCTCATTCAGGACCGGCATTCAGATCATGCATCATGAATTGTCATGGATGAAAGTTGGTGAAAGACTACCGTGTAGTTTGATTCTATTTTTAAAAAACATCTATACATACCATAAACCTTCATATCTGTATTCTCAGCTGTTGCTTGCCAGTGACAGTCACAACCACGGTACCAGGCTAGCCCTAAGGAGTGCTCTCACCCGTCTTAAACCCAAAAGTGATGTTTTGAAAAAGACAGTAGTGTATTGGGCAATCACTTACTGTAATCCAGTTCCACAATATCTGCTATCAATCACCAGCATAATGGGCTTTAAGAATAGACTAAGAGGAAAAGTATTGTGGAAAGAAATTATTCTAGATTGTACCTAATGTCATGACTGTTTTTATTGACTATTGAGTATTTTATTGATAATGGGATAAGCAGTAGAAAAAGGATGCATGGTACTTTTGTAGTCACTTATTTGTCTTTGGTACACTAATTTGTATATTTTAGGCCATTGGTTCTTTGTTTTATTTTTGCAGAAATATATATATCTATATATATATATCTACGCGTGGCGTAGTGGGGAGAGTGGCCGTGCGCAACACGAGGGTCCCTGGTTCAATTCCCACCTAGTACCAACCTCGTCACGTCCGTTGTGTCCTGAGCAAGACACTTCACCCTTGCTCCTGATGGGTGCTGGTTGGCGCCTTGCATGGCAGCTCCCTCCATCAGTGTGTGAATGTGTGTGTGAATGGGTAAATGTGGAAGTAGTGTCAAAGCGCTTTGAGTACCTTGAAGGTAGAAAAGCGCTATACAAGTACAACCCATTTATCATTTATATTGCTATTTTTATCTTTGGTATGAATATTATTATGTAACATAAGTTATTATCATTTTTTTGGTTCTTTGTTGTTGCTATTTTTGTATTATGACAATTTATTATTGGATCATGTTGTACTGCATTTTAATCTTTTGTTTTGTGATTGTGTGATGTTTTTTGCCTGGACCCCAGGAAGAATAGTCTCCACTGCGGTGTAGACTAATGGGGATCCTTAATAAACTAAACTAAACTAAACTAAACTAAACAAAACTGCGTGAGCAAATAGTCAAACAGTTTAAGAAGAACATTTCTCAAAGTGCACTTGCAAGAAATTTAGGGATTTCAACATCTACGGTCCATAATATCATCAAAAGGTTCAGAGAATCTGGAGAAATCACTCCACGTAAGCGGCAGGGCCGGAAACCAACATTGAATGACCGTGACCTTTGATCCCTCAGACGACACTGTATCAAAAACCGATACAAATCTCTAAAGGATATCACCACATGGGCTCAGGAAGACTTCAGAAAACCACTGTCATTAAATACAGTTCGTCGCTAAATCTGTAAGTGCAAGTTAAAGCTCTACTATGCAAAGCGAAACCCATTTATCAACAACATCCAGAAACGCCGCCGGCTTCTCTGGGCCCGAGATCATCGAAGATGGACTGATGCAAAGTAGAAAAGTGTTCTGGGGCCTGACGAGTCCACATTTCAATTTTTTTGGGGAAATATTCGACATTGTGTCATCCGGACCAAAGGGTAAGCGAACCATCTAGACTGTTATCGATGCAAAGTTCAAAAGCCAGCATCTGTGATGGTATGGGGGTGCATTAGTGCCCACGGCATGGGTAACTTACACATCTGTGAAGGCACTATTAATGCTGAAAGGTACATACAGATTTTGGAGCAACATATGCTGCCATCTAAGCGCCATCTTTTACATGGACGCTCCTGCTTATTTCAGCAAGACAATGCCAGGCCACGTTCAGCACGTGTTACAACAGTGTGGTTTCGTAAAAAAAGAGTGCGGGTACTTTCCTGGCCCGCCTGCAGTCCAGACCTGTCTCCCATAGAAAATGTGTGGCGCATTATGAAGCGTAAAATACGACAGTGGAGACCCCGGACTGTTGAACGACTGAAGCTCTACATAAAACAAGAATGGGAAATAATTCCACTTTCAAAGCTTCAACAATTAGATTCCTCAGTTCCCAAACGTTTAGTTAGTGTTGTTAAAAGAAAAGGTGATGTAACACAGTGGTGAACATGCCCTTTCCCAACTACTTTGGCGCGTGTTGCAGCCATGAAATTCTAAGTTAATTATGATTTGCAAAAAAAAAAAAAAAGTTTATGAGTTTGAACATCAAATATATTGTCTTTGTAGGGCATTTAATCGAATAGGGGTTGAAAAGGATTTGCAAATCATTCTGTTTATATTTACATCCAACATCATTTCCCAACTCATATAGAAACAGGGTTTGTATATATATACTGTTGCAATTCAATGTGACTTCACTGCCATCGGACCATATATATATATATATATATATATATATATATATATAGATATATAGATATACCGGCCCCAGACACATTTTTTTCCTCTAAATTTGGCCCCCCGAGTCATAATAATTACCCAGGCCTGCTTTAGTTTGGTCAAATTTTGATTTCTTTCAGTAACAAAATGCTAATAAAAGAGTAAAATCTGTATTCGCACATGTGCAATTTTTTTTCCCATTACACACACAAACTGTTTTAGTCGCAAATGCGACTAAAACGCTCGCACTGTACAGCCTTGTAACATATTTTATAATTGTTCAATATGGCAAAGTGTCATCTAAAAAAAACAATTCAAAATTAAATTCTGAATACAAAAGTTTAGATCAGAACAATCAAAGTAAAAACGGCAATGTTCACCACTGACTGTGTGCACCTGCTTATTTGTACCTTTAGGGGGCAGTGGCAATCTCCTATAAGGTTGTGTCCTAATTAGCATGCAGTTGGAGCTTTGTGCACCCACCATGTCTTGCTGTGGCCACTGGAAGGGAGTCGTGGCTTACAGTGCTGAATTCATTAACCTTTTTGCCACTGCCATTGAACGTGTATTGAACTACCCCACGCATCCCTTTCAACAGTTTTGTGAGATGGCTCTGGAAGACAGAATGGGCGAAAGACCCCCCCCACCCCCTATTCACTCTTATCTAAAAAATGTCATTTCACATCAGAGGCTATTACAAAGCCACCCAGGGTTTGTTAACGCTTGTCATGCACAGCATAGTCCATCCTGGAAGTAATGCGGTATGGTGTCGGACAGGCTGCACATTTGGGACTCGGCTTATGATTGTGTCATTTGAGACGTTGTGAAATCTCATCATTACTTGTGAGAAAGCTTTCGTAAGCTGTTTGTGTCAGCGTGACCAATGGACTGTAAACCAACAGGTGGAAATTAAATGAAAGAGCGCAGGACCGGCATACACTGACCGATTGATGTCCCCTGAAAGTACAAACCCCGCAAACCAGTGACGTTGGCACGTCCAGTAAATCGTAAATAAAAACAGAATACAATGATTTGCAAATCCTATATTCAATTAAATCAACTGCATAGACAAGATATTTAATGTTTGAACCGCTAAACTGTATTTTTGCAAATATTACCTCATTTGGAACTTGAGGCCAGAAACATGTTTTTTTTAAAAAAAGCTGGCACAAGTGGCAAAAAAGACTGATAAAGTTGAGGAATGCTCATCAAACACCTATGTGGAACATCCCACAGGTGAACAGGCTAATTGGGAACAGGTATTGGGTATACAAGCAGCTTCCATGAAATTCTCAGCCATTCACAAACAAGGATGGGGCGAGGGTCACCACTTTGTGAACAAATGTGTGAGCAAATTGTCGAACAGTTTAAAAACAACATTTCTGAATGATGTTTTGCAAGGAATTTAAAGATTTCACCATCAACTGTCTGTAATATCATCAAAAGGTTCAGAGAATCTGGAGAAAGGCCGAAAACAAACAGTGAATGCCCGTGACAATCGATCCCTCAGGCGGTACTGCATCAAAAAGCGACATCAGTGTGTAAAAGATATCACTACATGGGCCCAGGAACACTTCAGAAAACCACTGTCAGTAATTACAGTTTGTCGCTACATCCGTAAGTGCAAGTTTAAACTCTGCTATGCAGAGTGAAAGCCATTTATCAACAACACCCAGAAGTAGCACCGGCTTCGCTGGGCCCAAGCTCAAAGCTTCAAAAATTCAATCAATCAATCAATCAATCAATCAATCAATCGAAGTTTATTTACATAGTCCTAAATCACAAGGGTTTCAAAGGACATCCTCGGCTCAGATAACACATAAGTATCATGATCCACTACTTGGATCATGGCATGTTCTGGTTTTGTTTTGTTTGTTATCACATTCTGTCTAGTATTTGTCGTCCTCAGTTCCTGGTGGCACTTCCTGTTTCGTTTCCGTTTCCTTAGCAATGCATTTGTGTCACCTGCCTTGTTTTTCGACGCACACCTGCCTCCTGATTTCTGTCCCTATTTAAGACTGCCTTTGTTTGCCATTCGTTCTCGGATTCTCATTTGCCATTTGATGCAACAAGTGACGTCGCTCTTCCCGCATTGTGGTAAAGACTGTTTGATACTTGTTGGCTTCCACGCTATTCCTGCCTTGTTTATGTCCCTAGCTTACATGCTAGCGCTTTCTGTTTGTTTTGTCTGAGTGCCTTTGTACAAGTCTTTCTGTTCCTAGTCTGTTTTTATAGTTAAATAAATTAGCATTCTTACTTTCACGCTGTGTCCATTTCAACTGCACGCTCAAGAGAACAAAAACCACACCACGATACCAGCAAACCGTCCCAATAAGGGCAAGAAAATACTCAACCCAATGAGATTACAATGAGGAACCTTGGAGGGGACCACAGATGTGGGGACATTTAGCCGCACATACATGTTAAAACAACAAAGGAAAGGGAAATATTTGTTCAGAAAGTACTTAATCCAACTGAAGCAGACCATACCCCTTGACAAAATTGGTGCAGTTCAGCTAAATTTGTTGGTTTTCTGACCTGAACTTGTTTCTTCTGCATTGTCCTCACGTTTAAGTCAGGACTCTGGGAAGGACATTCTAAAACCTTAATTTAGCCATTCCTTTACCACTTTAGATGTGTGTTTGAGGTCATTGCCCTGTTGGAACACCCAACCGCGTCCAAGACCCAAAATTCAGGCTAATGATTTTAGGTTGTCCTGAAGAATTTGGAGGTCATCCTCCTTTTTCATTGTTCCATTTACTCTCTGTAAAGCACCAGTTCCATTGGCAGCAAAACAGGCCCAGAGCATAATACTACCACCACCATGCTTGACGGTAGGTTGGTGTTCCTGGGATTGAAGGCCTCCAAACATATTGCTGGGTATTGTGGCCAAACATCTCAATTTTTGTTTCATCTGACCACAGAACTTTCCTCTAGAAGGTCTTATGTGTTGTCAGATCAAACAAAAATGTGTCTGAAAAATGTATCTAGAAACAAGATTTGTATTTTTTGTACAAACCCCGTTTTCATATGAGTTGGGAAATTTTGTTAGATGCAAATATTAATGGAATATAATGATTTGCAAATCATTTTCACCCAATATTCAGTTGAATATGCTACAAACACAACATATTTGATGTTTAAACTAACACATTTTTTGTGTGTGCAAATAATCATCAACTGTAGAATTTGATGCCAGCAACACGTGACAAAGAAGTTGGGAAAGGTGGCAATAAATACTTATAAAGTTGAGGAGCACTCATCAAACACTTATTTGGAACATCCCACAGGTGTGCAGCTAATTGGGAACAGGTGGGTGCCATGTTTAGGTATAAAAACAGCTTCCCCCAAAATGTTCAGTCTTTCACAAGAAAGGTCACAACTGCATGAGCAAATAGTCAAACAGTTTAAGAACAACCTTGGTCAAAGTACAATTGCAAGAAATTTGGGGATTTCAACATCTACGGTCCATAATATCATCAAAAGGTTCAGAGAATCTGGAGAAATCACTCCACGTAAGCGGCATGGCCGTAAACCAACATTGAATGACCGTGACCTTCGATCCCTCAGGCAGCACTGTATCAAAAACTGACATCAATCTCTAAAGGATATCACCACATGGGCTCAGGAACACTTCAAAAAGCCACTGTCAGTAACTACAGTTTGTCGCTACATCTGTAAGTGCAAGTTAAAGCTCTACTATGCAAAGCGAAAGCCATTTATCAACAACATCCAGAAACACCGCTGGCTTCTCTGGGCCCGAGATCATCTAAGATGGACTGAGGCAAAGTGGAAAAGTGTTCTGTGGTCTGACGAGTCTACATTTCAAATTGTTTTTGGAAATATTCGACATCCTGTCATCTGGACCAAAGGGGAAGCGAACCATCCAGACTGTTATCGACACAAATTTCAAAAGCCAGCATCTGTGATGGTATGGGGGTGCATTAGTGCCCAAGGCATGGGTAACTTACACATCTGTGAAGACACCATTAATACTGAAAGGTACATACAGGTTTTGGAACATATGCTGCCATCTAAGCGCCATCTTTTTCATGGACTTCCCTGCTTATTTCAGCAAGACAATGCCAAGCCACATTCAGCACGTGTTACAACAGAGTGGCTTCGTAAAAAAAGAGTGCGGGTACTTTCCTGGCCCGCCTGCAGTCCAGACCTGTCTCCCATCGAAAATGTGCGTCACTTCCTGTTCATGAGAAAGGACGCAAAAGAAAAAGGCTCTGCTTTTGCTACCGGAGTTTTTGTTTATTCTGAAGATTTTGACCACTTATTTGCGACCACAGCCACAGGGGAGTAACCTGGCATCCTTGACCTCATTTTGGTCAGTTGCGAGGCACTGATACGCTGAAATAAGGCAAGTTAGATGAGTCGTTTGCCTCAAGCCATCGGCGCCTTACCGCAGCTCAAAGCGGTTGCCTAGCAACCAAAAACTACGGCGAGTTTACAGCTGTTTTAAAGTGCTTCCAACGTCGCAGTGTTTTAAGTTGACAGACTAACACCTCAAATTGATCTGTGAACAACACAAGGTACTCATTGTTGGAACAACCAAGTTAAACCTGCTGCAAGTGGCTAAAGTAACTGCCGTTTAATACACAAGAGGCACTGACGTCATCGATCTGCCGCTATGCCAAAAGCTAAAGGGAAGACTGAAAGCCCGAAACCTTCGGTGTCAGCCAACACAGGACACAACTGGGACCAAGATTTGAGACTGGATACAGGACATGATGGGGAACAAGGAGTACTACTAAAAATACTCCTTGAAATGAAAGAAGAAATTAAAGAAATAAAAAAAGATCAGAAAAAAGCAATGGAAGAACACAAACAAGATGTTAAAAGTCTGCAGCAAAATATTGAAAGTCTGCAAACTCAAATCATCACCAGAAAAAATGAAGTCTCTGATGTGTGCCAACATTTGAAGACCTTTCAAGAAGAAATGCGCCAACAAATGAAGACCTTTCAAGAAGAAATGCGCCAACAAATGAAAACCTTTCAAGAAGAAATGTGCCAACAAATGAAGACCCTTCAAGAAGAAAACTACACGCTGTGGAATATCATAGATGAAATGGAGCAGGATAAACGAATGAATGAAATCATTGTGACAGGGCACCGAATTAAACCAAGATCCTATGCGAAAGCTGTGAATAATGAAGGTGAACCAGATGAAATGGATCTTGTCTCGGCAGAACAGCAAGTAGTCAACTTCCTGCAAACAAAGGAAATTGAAATCGACATTAATACCATCGAAACATGCATCCCACTGAACAGAAGAGACAACAACGCCACTCCAGTTGTGCTTGTGAAATTTGTAAACAGAAAATCTAAAATGGCATTGCTGAGACAGGGAAAGAAGCTGAAGGGAACAAATGTGTACATGAATGAGCATCTCACTAAACGTAATGCTGGAATCGCCAAGAAAGCACGCGACTTGAGAAAGCAGGGAAAAATCCAGGGAACTTGGAGCGCCAACTGTAAAATCTACATCAAGCTGAATGGAGGTCCAGAAGCAAGAGTAATTGTTGTCAATGACATCAAAGACCTGGACAAATTTTAAGTTTACACAGCTTCCACAATAACGATGATAATGGACTCTGACAGAAAACAAGCACCTAAATTCAACATCAACACTACTATACTGCAAGGGACGACTAAAAAAGAAGACTCAGATTCAGGACTGCATCCATCTACACTTATAGAAATTATTGAAACGACATCAAAGATTGTTGAGCAAGGAAATATGGAACTACACAACTTCTGCAACAAAGAGCACAAAAACCAGGATTTGGAAAACGATATAGATCCAGATACAAATTTTTTTTCCCACATTAGTAATAATTGTTTTTATTACACAGATGAGCAATATAATAGCAACATTAAAAGTGACAACAAATTGTCAATTATTCATTTTAATAGCAGAAGCTTGTATGCAAACTACAACAACATTAAGAACTTTTTGGAACACATCAACGAACCCTTCAAAGTGATCGCCATCACAGAAACATGGATTGATGATAAAAAAGGAATAGATTTTGATCTGGAAGGATATGAACTAAACTATATTAACAGAACCAACAAAAATGGAGGAGGAGTAGCTGTGTATGTGATGAAGAACCTGAACTACAAAGTGGTAAAAAACATGTCATTTGCTATAGATAACATCTTAGAATGTATTACCATTGAAATATGTCAGGAAAATAGCAAAAACATAGTAATTAGTTGTATATACAGATCACCTAAGTCAAGTATAGAAACATTTGAAGAATGGATCAAGGCAACTTACATGGACAATGGTAAAAAAATAATTTTCTTATGCGGTGACTTTAATATTGACTTATTGAACCCTTACAAGCAAAAGTTTATTGATGACTTCATTGATACAATGTACAGCATCAGTTTATATCCTAAAATCACAAAGCCAAGCAGAATCACAGGACACTGTGCCACGCTTATTGATAATATTTTTACTAATGATTTTGATAATAACACTACAAGTGGTTTACTTATTACCGACGTTAGTGATCATCTGCCAGTTTTTACAATATATGATGGAAACTGTAAAAAGAACACGGAAGACAAAAGGACATTTCAAAGACTGTGCACAGAGAAGAGGATGATTGCTTTCAAAATGGAGCTACAAAAGCAAGATTGGGACAATGTGTACAATGAAGAAGAGGTTGATGAAGCATATGAATATTTCTTAAACAAGTTCATAATACTTTATGACAAACATTGTCCATGGAGACAACTCAGTAGTAAACAGAGAAAGAATAATCAACCATGGATGACAAAAGGATTAAAAAATGCTTGTAAGAAGAAGAATACGCTATATAGAAAATTTATAGTACAAAGAACTACTGAGGCAGAAGTTAAGTACAAAAAGTATAAAAACAAGTTAACAAACATACTACGATCATGTAGAAAAGAATATTACAGTGAATTATTGGACAGGAACAAAAATAATATGAGAGCAACATGGGGCATTCTCAATAGCATTATTAAAAATGGCACTAAGAGGGATTACCCCCATTACTTCTTAGACAGAAATAAATATAATGACAACATAAAGGAAGTAGTTGAAAGCTTTAATAACTACTTTGTAAATATTGGACCAAAATTGGAAGAAAGGATTCCAGACCCAGTTTCAATTGAGGACTATTATGATACCATAGAGCAAAATCCCAACTCCATGTTCCTCAGTAATGTGACACAGGAGGAAATAGTTAAAATTGTGAAAAAATGTAAATCAAAGACTTCAACTGATTGTAATGGAATTGATATGGATACGATAAAAAAGGTGATTGATGAGATCTCAGGACCATTAATGTATATTAGTAACCTATCATTTCAAACAGGTATATTTCCAAACAAAATGAAAATAGCTAAAGTTGCACCAATTTATAAGACTGGTGATAAACATCTATTTACAAATTATAGACCTGTTTCTTTACTTCCACAATTTTCTAAAATCATTGAAAAACTGTTCAATAACAGATTAGAGAGTTTCATAAATAAATATAGAATACTCGAAGAGAACCAATATGGATACAGAGCTAATGTTTCAACTTCAATGGCTTTAATTGAAATCACAGAAGAAATTACCAATGCAATAGATAATAAAAAATGTGCGGCAGCAGTGTTTATGGATCTAACTAAAGCATTTGACACAATTAATCACAATATTTTAATAAAAAAACTGGAACGATATGGCATCAGAGGGTTGGTCTTAAATTGGATAAGAAGTTATCTAACGAACAGGAAACAATACGTGAAGCTAGGCGAACATACTTCTACAATGCTAAATATTTCCTGTGGTGTACCTCAGGGATCAATACTGGGACCTAAATTATTCAATCTCTATATAAATGACATTTGTAAAGTTACAAGAGATTTAAAGTTAGTATTATTTGCGGATGATACAACAGCCTTTTGTTCAGGAGAGAACACACAGTGGATAATACAAATAATAACAGAAGAAATGAACAAATTAAAAAAATGGTTTGACAAAAACAGACTATCATTGAATCTCAGTAAAACTAAAATAATGCTATTTGGTAACAGTAGAAAAGAAAGTCAAACACAAATACAAATAGACGGAATAGAAATTGAAAGAGTAAATGAAACCAAATTTCTAGGTATAATGATTGATGATAAATTGAACTGGAAATCTCATGTAAAAAATATACAACATAAAGTTGCAAGAAATACATCAATAATGAATAAAGCCAAATATTTTCTAGACCAAAAATCACTTTATATTCTCTACTGCTCACTAGTGTTACCATATCTGAGTTACTGTGTAGAAATATGGGGAAATAATTACAAAAGTACACTTCATTCACTAACAGTGTTACAAAAAAGATCAGTTAGAATAATACATAATGTTGGATATAGAGAACATACAAACCCTTTATTTATTGAATCAAAGATACTGAAATTCCACGACATAGTGGAATTGCAAACAGCTAAGATTATACACAAAGCAAACTATAACCTGCTTCCCAAGAATATACAACAATTCTTCTCAACAAAAGAAGAGAAATATAATCTTAGAGAAAAATGTAATTTAAAACATTTGTATGCACGTACAACACTTAAAACCTTCAGTATATCAGTATGTGGAATTAAATTATGGAATGGATTAAGCAAAGCAATCAAACAATGTACTAATATGATCCATTTCAAGAAACTCTTCAAACTGGAAGTGTTAACAAAGTACAAAAATGAAGAACCATGATAAACATTATGATTTTACTCACACATTCATTGTCAAAGTAATCTGATTTATCTCATCGTATGGATTAAAATTTAAGCAATTATTTATTTATTTATTTATTTGTATTGTGATTACTTATTACTTATGGAGTATACATTGTGAATACATTGAGAACAGGAAGTGAACAAAAGTTTTAGCAACTGTTATGTAAAGAAAAGGGGTAGGATTAAATAAGCTCTGCTTCTTCCTCCTCCTTTTCGAACATGTTGGAAAGAGAAACTGGAAATTGTGATGTATCATGTTGTATGCTTGCATGTTCGAAATAAACTCAAACTCAAACTCAAACTCAAACTCATTATGAAGCGTAAAATACGATAGCGGAGACCCCGGACTGTTGAACGACTGAAACTCTACATAAAACAAGAATGGGAAAGAATTCCACTTTCAAAGCTTCAACAATTAGATTCCTCAGTTTCAACGTTTATTGAGTGTTGTTAAAAGAAAAGGTGATGTAACACAGTGGTGAACATGCCCTTTCCCAACTACTTTGGAATGTGTTGCAGCCATGAAATTCTAAGTGAATTATTACTTGCAAAAAAAAAAAAAAGTTTATGTGTTTGAACATCAAATATCTTGGAGTTGTAGTGCATTCATTGAATATGCGTTAAAAATGATTTGAAAATCATTGTATTTTATTTACATCTAACACAATTCCCCAACTCATATGGAAACGGAGTTTGTACATCAGAGAAAATAGAATAGACTAAAATTACACAACTCTCATGCTGGTTTAAAAGCCAAAGAGTAAAAATATGTTCTAAGATGTTGTTTAAAACTGATTGCAGAGGGATGTTGTTCCAAAGTGGGCTTCACGGTGGCAGAAGGGTTAGTGCGTCTGCCTCACAATACGAAGGTCCTGCAGTCCTGGGTTCAAATCCAGGCTCGGGATCTTTCTGTGTGGAGTTTGCATGTTCTCCCTGTGAATGCGTGGGTTCCCTCTGGGTACTCCGGCTTCCTCCCACTTCCAAAGACATGCACCTGGGGATAGGTTGATTGGCAACACTAAATTGGCCCTAGTGTGTGAATGTGAGTGTGAATGTTGTCTGTCTATCTGTGTTGGCCCTGCGATGAGGTAGCGACTTGTCCAGGGTGTACCCTGCCTTCCGCCCGATTGTAGCTGAGATAGGCGCCAGCGCCCCCCGTGACCCCAAAAGGGAATAAGCGGTAAAAAATGGATGGATGGATGGATGTTGTTCCAAAGTTTTGGAGTCACGGCAGAAAATGCACAATCGCCTTTGGATTTTAAAAGGGTTTTTGGGACGACAAAGAAGATGCTGATCAGCTGACCTCAGAGACCTTGTGGGGGTGAACAGGTTTAAAAAAATGGACATATATTGTGGCGCTAATCCGTTAAGAGATTTAAAAACAAACACCATTTCAAAATGAATTCTAAAATGAACTGGGAGCCAGTGAAGGGATACTAACATGTTTTTTTTAGTGCCAGTTAAAAGCATTTTGGACTAACTGCATTTGAGCGATTGAAGGCTGGTTCGTACCAACGTAGAGGGGGTTGTAGTAGTCCAAGCGTGATGGCATTAAAGCAAAAATAAAAGTGATTACATTTTTGATAAAAGTCTTAGATGATTAAAACTGTTTCAATTTAAAATCATTGTCGAACTTAAATTCAAATCATTGTCGAACTTAAATTCAAGATTTGGGACTGTGGGTTTTAAATAAGGCATCAGGGGGTCCAGGTCACTGGGGGGAGCATTCTGTCATAATTCTGAGTCAAATAAAATAATTTCCGTCTTGTTCTCATTTAAGTTTTGAAGGTTTACTGAAGGTTTGAAACTGTTCAAATTTAAAATCATTGTCGGACTTAAAACCAAGATTTGTGATTGTGGGTTTTAAATAAGGCATCAGGGGGTCCAGGTCACTGGGGGGGAGCATTCTGTTATCAAATAAAATAATTTCCGTCTTGTTCTCATTTTAGTTTAAAAAGTAAATCGCCACTGCCCTCTCTTTAACGCCATTGTTTTATCTCTCAGAACGTGACTTTACAGTCACGTCCGTATCCTCTCTCCTCATCTGCTCCCGGCCGCTTACTGTTAAAGACAATAGATGATTAGATTAACACGTATCACCTGTGAAATTAAATGTGGGGACGGCGTGGCATAGTTGGGACAGTGGCCGTGCCGACAACCTGAGGGTTTTTGGTTCAATCCCCACCTGCTACCAATCTCGTCACGTCCGTTGTGTCCTTGAGTAAGACACTTCACCCTTGCTCCTATTGGGTCGTGGTTAGGGCCTTGCATGGCAGCTCCCACCATCATTGTGTGAATGGGTGAATGTGGAAATAGTGTCAAAGCACTTTGAGTACCTTGAAGGTAGAAAAGCGCTATACAAGTATAACCCATTGTACCATTTTATATCTGATCACCTGCCAGCTGTGTCTCGCCATCAGCATAAGCCCCGCTCCTGCCCGACGGTGCTCGTCCTCAGCACCCTGTACAGCGGCGGTGACTTTTGCTCCTACACCTCCCCCCTCAGATGTATTATTTATTTTTTAAATGTGTTGAATGGAAAGGATATGCACTGAAAACAGGATTGGTCCTAGGATTGGGGTACACCCTGGACAAGTCTCCGCCTCATCACATGGCCAACACAGATAGACAACATTCCCACACTAGGACCAATTTAGTGTTGCCAATCAACCTATCCTCAGGTGCATGTCTTTGAAGGTGGGAGGAAGCCAAAGTACCCGGACAGAAATTACACAGTCACGGGGAGAACATGCAAACTCCGCACAGAAATTCCGGAACCCGGGGATTAAACCCAAGACTTCTTAATTGTGAGGTACACTCACTAACCCCTGTTTGACCTTGCTGCCCACTTCCTGATCCGATTCTTGAATGAGGTACTGGGCCTTCACATCATCATCGGCTTCCAAGACCTGTCGACCTCAATTATGAGCTTTTTGAAACGGTCTTTTCACTCCTCCCCAGGGATCCGGACAACGTTGGGAGAATTGCAGCTTTAAAGATGTCCTACTGGCGTTAAGCTGCTCCGGCGACTTTGAGTCAGCCATTTTCTTTTCCATCAGCATCGGATGACACAACGCTCTCTGTGTTACCAGGCTTCTGAACTTCCAGTCCTGGCAAGTGGTGGACGTTTTTTTTTTTTTTTTACCGTCAAAGGACCCTCACTTTTGTAAGGTTTAAACTGCAGCTTCTCCCTCTGGAAAAGGCAACTTGCTTTATTTCTTTTCTTTCTTTTAGTTGGTTCAAGTTGACGAGACTAATGAAAGGTGAGCGAGCACCTTAAACATAACCACAAAAGAGCTTTAGGAAATGTGAACCAAAAAGCCATAACCAACCTAAACTCAAATACAAAACCCCAAATCAGTGAAGTTGGCCTGTTGTGTAAATCGTAAATAAAAAGAGAATACAATAATTTGCAAATCCTGTTCAACTTATATTCAATTGAATAAACTGCAAGGACAAGATATTTAATGTTTTTTATTTTTTTTGCTAATAATCATTAACTTAGAATTTAATGGCAGCAAGACATTGCAAAAAAGTTGGCACAGGGGAATTTTTACCACCGTGTTACATGGCCTTTACTTTTAACAACACTCTGTAAACATTCGGGAACTGAGGAGACCAATTTTTGAAGATTTTCAGGTGGAATTATTTCCCATTCTTTCTTGATGTAAAGCTTAAGTTGTTCAACAGTCCGGGGTCTCTGTTGTGGTATTTTAGGCTTCATAATGCGCCACACATTTTCAATGGGAGACAGGTCTGGACTACAGACAGGCCAGTCTACTACCCACACACTGTTGTAACATGTGGCTTGGCATTGTCTTGCTGAAATAAGCAGGGGCGTCTCTGATAACGTTACCCGGATGGCAACATATGTTGCTCCAAAACATTTATGTACCTTTCAGCATTACTGGTGCCTTTACAGATGTGTAAGTTACCCATGCCTTGGGCACTAATACACCCCCATACCATCACAGATGCTGGCTTTTGAACCTTGCGCCTATAACAATCCGGGTGGTTCTTATCCTCTTTGTTCCGGAGGACATGAGGTCCACAGTTTCCAAAAAACAATTTGAAAGGCAGAACACTTTTCCACTTTGCATCAGTCTATCTTAGATGAGCTCGGGCCCAGCGAAGCCTGTGGTCTTTCCGGGTGTTGTTGATAAATGGCTTTCGCTTTGCATAGTCGAGTTTTATCTTGAACTTACAGTTGTAGCGACAACAAACTGTAGTCACTGAAAGTGGTTTTCTGAAGTGTTCCTGAGCCCATGTGGTGACATCCTTTACACACTGATGTCGCTTTTTGATGCAGTAGCGCCTGAGGGATGGAAGGTCTGTAATATTCTGGCTTATGGGCAGTGATTTCTCCAGATTCTCTGAATATTTTGATATCACGGACCGTAGATGGTAAAATCCCTAAATTCCTTGCAGCAGCTGGTTAAGGAAAGTTGTTCCTAAACTGTTCGAGAATTTGTTCACGCATTTGCTCACACAGTGGTGACCCACGCCCCATCCTTGTTTGTGAATGACTGAGCATTTCATGGAATCTGCTTTTATACCCAATCATGGCACCTGCCTGTTTCCAATTCCCATCTGCATTCGGACGGACGGCCTGGAAAAGTCGCGGCATTTAGCAGCATATGCATGTTAAAACAACAAAGGAAAGGGAAATAAAGAGCTTGCTCCAACTGAATTAGTTTAATATGGATTCTCCCCTCCTCCTCACCCCAACCCCCCCAGATAACAGCCGTTACATAAAGCCTACTGCTGACCGACATGTCATCCACACCCTTAATTGGATGAAAACTCCCCAGTGTCCAAATGGAGAAGCTCCAGCAAGCATCGTAGACAGTAACTCAGGCGGGAGTCTTGTCTGTGTCTTGTCTGCACCAATTCCTTTACAAGCCCACTTAAAACAGTTCATTCATTCAACGTATTATTAGTATTATTTCAAACAATAGTATTCTGAACCTGTCAGCATATATTATTCTGTACAATACGATCACCAAGTGAGGCATTGATGCTTTTGGAGGGTTTTTTTTGTACTTCCATTCGTATCCTCTGAGAAAATACACATTGATACACATTGATCATTAAAATGTGTCTTAGTTCCATTTATTTGCGTTGAAAAGAAAAGAAAAGAAAATAAAACTAAAAAGAAAACATCTGGGGCTTTTGTTTCATTCTTTTTTGAACCCCAGGATGCAGAGATGACAGATAATCTAACTGCCTCGCTCTTAATTTACATATGTGCTTTGATAGTAGTTATTGAAAAAAGATTTTGTGATGTTAAAAAATAAGGAAGTGCTCTCTCTGGGGCGGCATAGCTTGGTCGGTAGAGTGGCTGTGCCAGAAACTTGAGGGTTCCAGGTTCGATTCCCGCTTCCGCCATCCTAGTTACTGCCGTTGTGTCCTTAGGCAAGACACTTTACCCACCTGCTCCCAGTGCCGCCCACACTGGTTTAAATGGAACCTTAGATATTGGGTTTCCCTATGTAAAAGCGCTTTGAATCATTAGAGAAAAGCGCTATATAAATACAATTCACTTCACTTCTCTTTAAAAACCCTGAAACCTAACAATCAGGTTCGAAATCTATGGGCAATAGTGACCTCAGACTTGATTTTTAACTGTCAAATTAAGCCTATAATTTCAACG
The DNA here is from genome assembly GCF_033978795.1 of Nerophis ophidion. Classification (NCBI taxonomy): domain Eukaryota; kingdom Metazoa; phylum Chordata; class Actinopteri; order Syngnathiformes; family Syngnathidae; genus Nerophis; species Nerophis ophidion. Next base: position 57,567,411 of record NC_084611.1, on the reverse strand, counting down.
GCTTTTTACTGCCAGAAAAACGTTGCCAAAATTAGAGAGGTAATGTCAAAATTAGCCTCAGAAAGACAAATCCATGTCTTTGTCTCCAAAGACATCTCACTGGCCTCCCTAAACGAACTGTAAAGCAGCTGCAGTGCACCCAAAATGCGGCTGCTTGTGTCACGACTAGAAACAGAAAACACGACCATACTAGGTCAATGAGCTGGTCAAAACAATGATTAGGGTTTAAAAGGGCTCTCCTTGTGTACACGTATTTTCACGGTCTTAAGCCAAAGTACATCTCTCTAACATGTTAGAGCAGGGGACCGCAACCCAAAATGTGGCAGTATCCATATTGCACCAAAAATACAAAAAAATAAAATCTGTCTGGAGCCGCAAAAAAATGTAAAGTCTACATAAGTGTTATAATGAACGCAACACATGATGTATGGCGTAGTGGGTAGAGCGGCCGTGCCAGAAACCTGAGGGTTGCAGGTTCGCTTCCCACCTATTGACATCCAAAAAATCGCTGCCGTTGTGTCCTTGGGCAGGACACTTCACCTTTTGCCCCCGGTGCCGCTCACACCGGTGAATGAATGATGAATGAATGATTGGTGGTGGTCGGAGGGGCCGTAGGCGCAAACTGGCAGCCACGCTTCCGTCAGTCTACCCCAGGGCAGCTGTGGCTACAGATGTAGCTTACCACCACCAGGTGTGAATGAATGATGGGTTCCCACTTCACTGTGAGCGCTTTGAGTATCTAACAAGAGAAAAGCGCGATATAAATCTAATCCATTATTATTATTATTAAGTGTCTATATTAGCCATTGTAGCAAGATCCTGCTTGTTCTTCTGGGAGCACAGGGAAGGAGCAGCACACTCGAAGCAGGCTTACACTTTTTAATTACTGTTCGTTCACACAAATGTCAGTTTTGGCTTTTCAGCCCGTACTTGCAATCCACAATGTTCGTTTTAGTTATTTCTACACTTCGGCTTTTCAATCGATCGTCCTCCGCTCCGCGTGTGTCCTCCGCTCCGCGTGTGTCCTCCTCCTCAAGGTTTCCCGCGCCGCTAATAAAGGAACAGGTGATTAGATAACTCGTTCCAGCTGAGCTCATCTACTCACCTGTCAGCTGCTTCATGGCCGATCGCTGCACACACCCCGCCCGCAGGGAACGCGTGGACCACGCCCCTGCCACAGCCATGTTAACCTACTATCAAAATGACTATGTGAAGCAGACTGAAGCAAATCTTTGTTGACAGAAATGCTGAAATGTAATAAATATTCGACACATTTTTACAACATTTTCAACCCATATTCAGTTGAATATGCTGATAAACATTTTTTTTCTTTGCAAATAATCATTAACTTTAGAATTTGATGCCAGCAACACGTGACAAATAAGTTGGGAAAGGTGTCAATAAATACTGATAAATAAATAAACACTTATTTGGAACATCCCACAGGTGTGCAGGCACATTGGGAACAGGTGGGTGCCATGACTGGGTATAAAAACAGCTTCCCAAAAAATGCTCAGTCTTACACAAGAAAGGATGGGGCGAGGTACACCCCTTTGTCCACAACTGCATGAGCAAATAGTCAAACAGTTTAAAAACAACATTTCTCATAGTGCAATTGCAAGAAAGTTAAGAATTTCAACATCTACGTCCATAATATCATCAAAAGGTTCAGAGAATCTGAAGAAATCCCTCCACGTAAGCGGCATGGCCGGAAACCAACATTGAATGACCGTGACCTTCGATCTCTCAAACGGCACTGTATCAAAAACCAACATCAATCTCCAAAGGATATCACCACATGGGCTCAGGAACACTTCGAAAAACCTGTGTCACTAAATACAGTTTGTCGCTACATCTGTAAGTGCAAGTTAAAGCTCTACTAAGCAAAGCGAAAGCCATTTATTGACAACATCCAGAAACGCCGCCTGCTTCTATGGGCCCGAGATCATTTAAGATGGACTGATGCAAAGTGGAAAAGTGACTAAATTTCAAATCCAGACTGTTATCGACGCAAATTTCAAAAGCCAGCATCTGCGATGGTATGGGGGTGCATTAGTGCCCAAGACATGGGTAACTTACACATCTGTGAAAGCACCATTAATGCTGAAAAGTACATACAGGTTTTGGAACAACATATGCTGCCATCTAAGCGCCGTCTTTTTAATGGACGCCCCTGCTTATTTCAGCAAGACAATGCCAAGCAACATCCAGCACGTGTTACAACAGCATGGCTTTGTAAAAAAAGAGTGTGGGTACTTTCCTGGCCCGCCTGCAGTCCAGACCTTTCTCCCATCGGAAATGTGTGGCGCATTATGAAGCGTAAAATACGACAGCGGAGACCCCGGACTGTTGAACGACTGAAGCTCTACATAAAACAAGAATGTGAAATAATTCCACTTTCAAAGCTTCAACAATTAGTTTTCTCAGTTCCCAAACGTTTATTGAGTGTTGTCAAAAGAAAAGGTGATGTAACACTGTGGTGAACGTGCCCTTTCCCAACTACTTTGGAACGTGTTGCAGCCATGACATTCTAAGTTAATTATTATTTGCAAAAAAAAAAAATATAAAGTTTATGAGTTTGAACATCAAATGGCTTGTCTTTATAGTGCTTTCAATTGAATATGGGTTGAACAGGATTTGCAAATAATTGTATTCCGTTTACATTTACATCTAACATTTCCATCTAACATTTCCCAACTCATATGGAAACGGGGTTTGTACCTAAAATATGAGGCATATTGATGCATTATGTACTGTACATTCAGCTTTAATACATAGCACGTTAGCATCGACTAGCTTGCAGGCATGACCAAATATGTCACCAAATATATCAACAAAGCTCACCTTTGTGGATTGACGCACAGCATAAAACGTGTGGCATAAAACACGCCTTTCCGTGGCAGCGTCAAGGAACGTTGTACATGTAAACAAACTACGGTGCGTTCAAGGACTTCCAAAATTAGGACAAATATGTCACGGCCAGGGCCTTGCGCTCTGCTTGTCGTGCCTCGGGACGCGCTCACGGCCGCACACATCCAGGAGTGCGCCGTGCCCATCTCCGCCCTGTGGCAGCCGCCAGCTGCAATCGTCCACCGGCAATCGTCCACCGGCAATCAGCACACCTGTCAATAATGAAGGACCCGCCTTCATAAGCCTGCACAACTTGGCATGCCGGGGCCGGAGTATAGTCTTCTGTTCGAGTACAGCAAGACACGTCTTGCTTCATGTAATCCTGCTCTCGCTGTGTTTGCCCATCCGTGTTTTCAGTGCTTATTTTCTTGTGTCGTCCCCGCAGTACCGTACGTCGTCTTTAAAATGAGCTGTGCGTCTCACTTTTTCCCTGGATCTCCCTCTGGACTCGGACTGCCTCCCTCAATCCTTGACTTCCCCCGCTTGGACACGGATCTCTCTCTTTCCCTGGACTTCCTCTTCTCTTGTTTAACACTTGGTAACACACACTTCAGTTAAATTCTACACATAGTCTTACACCATACACACTCTTGGAATTTTGGCACACATCATTCTATAGTTTATGTCAGGGGCGCTCACGCTTTTTCTGCAGGCGAGCTACTTTTCAATTGACCAAGTCGAGGAGATCTACCTCATTCCTATTTATAATTTATATTTATTTATTTATGAAAGAGACATTTTTGTTAACAAGTTAATGGTGTTTAATGATAATAAAACCATGTTTAACACACATAGATTCCTTTCTTTCATGAAGACAAGAATATAAGTTGGTGTATTTGATTCTGATGACTTGCATTGATTGGAATTAGACAGTGGTGCTGATAACGTCCGCATTTTCAATTGGAGGAAAAAAAAAGTCCTCCTTTCTGTCCAATACCACATGAAAGTGGTTGGATTTGGCATCTCATTTGTCCAACTTGCATACTCGTTTTTAAACACTTTGTTATGAGAGTAGCATATGTGTGTGGCCCTTTAATGTCTGGCAGCAGGTGAGTGACGTCAGTGAGTGTGCGAGTGGGCAAGCAAGTGAGAAAGCGGTCGCTGAGGGCGGGGGAGAAATACATTGGCATCAAACTCCGTAGCTTGCTAGCTTGTGCACTAGCTTTCTGAGACTCTTATTTTGTTAGCACAGACAGGATGAAACAGGTCTTTTATGGTGAAGACAGGAACTGTGCAGTCGGTCTTTAGAGTTTTGACAGTAGGTACGGAGTCTCTAGAAATAAAATGTGTTTCTCTGCGTCCGCCCTGTTAGTGATTTTTTTCTTAAATATGAGCTCGCAGCAGCCAGCGTCATCTCACAAGATCCTCGGGTGCCGAGAATGTCAAACAACTGACGAAAGTGAAGTCTTGGTATGATTGATGATTGCTCATTTTTATGTATATTTTTGAATGCCTGGCTTGAGATCGACTGACACACCCTCCGAGATCGACCAGTCGATCGCGATCGACGTAATGGGCACCCCTGGTTTATGTATATTGTTTGATTACTACATATATATATAACTATTTTAATATATATATATATATATATATATATATATAGCTACATCGCACTCTAGTGTCTGTTGCCGTCACCGTCCCCTGTTAAACCACAACAAAATACTTCACACCAGTAAAGCATTTTTATTGTAAACAGTGGGATTTCTAATAATTAGGACAGTTTGTGTCATGTTTTTCCTCCTACAGAAACCATATTAAAACAAAAAAAATATTTATTTTTCCTCATTTTTTTCCGATTTTCATACATTTTTTTAAAAAGGTCCAGGAAGCCACTAGGGTGGCGCTAAAGAACCGCTTGTGGCTCGAAAGCCGCGTGTTGCCGATCCCCCGTGTTAGAGCTATTTGAACCATCTCGAGCTGGCGTTAAAGTGGGCGTGGCATGGATTATTGTTTGGCGCCCAATAAAAGACTTGACAGAGGATTCTTATAGGCAAGGCTTCAGTCAGCAGATGTTAAAGCAGCATAAAACTACTGGGGGCGGGGGGACTGGAGCCAATCCCAGTGCACCTTTACGCCGGATAGGTGAAATGATAAATAGGTGTGTGTATCCGTTGCGGCGCGACGCCAGGTGCTTTGAGTCAGGACCAAACATGGAGAAACTGTGTTTCAGTTTTATGCTCCTAAAATCTGGAATAGAGTTCCTGAAGATGTGAGACGGGCCTCAACATTGGCAATGTTCGAATTCATCCTGAAAATATTTTTCTCAAATTGTGCATATGAAAACTGAAAGTATTTTATCTAAAGTATTTGATTTTATATTTGATTCATTCTGATTGTTTTCATGATGTGTTACGACGGGGTTGCAGCTTACTGCGCGGTTCGACGGACGATTCCGGACAGGACTTGCAGGTAGGAACATGATTTAATCTTCAAAATTAACCACATACCAAAAACACAAAACAAGCAGAAGGAAAACGTGCGAAGCCGAGGTAACCTCTTAGTACAGGAAGCATAAACTCAGACTCAGGAACTACAAAACGTAACTGTTGCATGAAGCAAACAAAGAAGCCAGGACGAGTGTGGCGAGAGAGGTGAATAAATAGCTCTCTGATTAGTGGTCGACTGCAGGTGAACGTGCCGACCACTAACCAGAAGCAGGTGAACCCAATTGATCCCCGTAGAGATTACAACAAACCCAGAGGTGCACAAAACAGGAGTCCAAAAATAACATAGCATAACAAAAACATGATCAGGGCCACAGATCATGACATGATGATTGTATCTTCTGATTTTAATTTTGAATATAATAAAAAAATATATATTTTTTTCGCCTTCTTTTAATTTTCTGTAAATCACTTTGAATTGCCTTGTGTAGGAAGGGTGCACTATAAATAAACTTGCTTTGCTTTGCCTTACAATGGATATTTAGGTATCAAACAATCATAGCAACTACGATTGTAACGGTACAACATCAGTTTCATATTGTGTATTTTATTATCCTTATGGTTAGCGCCTTGCATGGCAGCTCTCTCCATCAGTGTGTGAATGTGTGTGTGAATGGGTAAATGTGGAAGTAGTGTCAAAGCGCTTTGAGTACCTTGAAGGTAGAAAAGCGCTATACAAGTACAACCCATCCATCCATCCATTTTCTACCGCTTATTCCCTTTTGGGGTCGCGGGGGCGCTGGCGCCTATCTCAGCTACAATCGAGCGGAAGGCGGGGTACACCCTGGACAAGTCGCCACCTCATCGCAGGGCCAACACAGATAGACAGACCACATTCACACTCACATTCACACACTAGGGCCAATTTAGTGTTGCCAATCAACCTATCCCCAGGTGCATGTCTTTGGAAGTGGGAGGAAGCCGGAGTACCCAGAGGGAACCCACGCATTCACGGGGAGAACATGCAAACTCCACACAGAAAGATCCCGAGCCTGGATTTGAACCCAGGACTGCCCATTTATTTATTTATTATTATTGTGTCCAATTATTATTAATACGAGTGTAAGTATGTGGTAACAAATTGCGTCATTTCCAGATCTAGGAGGGTATATATATATAATGTATATATATATAATATATATATTTGTTCAATACTCTGTATTGAACAAATGGCCAATAAGTCTGATTCCGATATACACTGTATACTATAGCACAGTGTTTTTCAACCACACCTGCAGGGACTCCAACGGTGGAGATGGAACAGGGGCGGTATGGCGTAGTGGGTAGAGCGGCCGTGCCAGAAAACTGAGGATTGCAGGTTCGCTCCCCGCCTCTTGACATCCACATTGCTGCCGTTGTGTCCTTGGGCAGGACACTTCACCCTTGCCCCCAGTGCCGCTCACACTGGTGAATGAATGATGAATGGATGATAGGTGGTGGTCAGAGGGGCCTTAGGCGGAGACTGCCATCCTTGCTTCCGTCAGTCTACCCCAGGGTAGCTGTGGCTGCAAATGTAGCTTACCACCACCAAGTGTGAATGAATGATGGGTTCCCACTTCTCTGTGAGCGCTTTGAGTATCTAATAATAGAAAGACGCAACATAAAATCTAACCCATTATTATTATTTATTATTAAATCCAGCAACTCCCCTGGCAAATCCTCTTGCTAAGGGAAGAGACAAAAATACTAAATATCACAGACATGCTGACACACAGGGAATTTAGTTTTTTTGATAAGAGCAAAACAAATGTTGCATACTGGTTATCTGACGTCATGCAGGTTCACGCTCGCTTGCTTCTCCAGTAAAGGAACAGTCCCTGAGTTTATCAAAGTGCGGTTATCAATCACCGTTTTGCGATTATTTAAATTTAAAATGATAAAACTTTTAGTATTGTCAAGATTTATTATCAACAACAGTGATCGTTACTACCCTAGTAGCAAATACACTATATTGCCAAAAGTATTCGGCCACACATCCAAATGATCAGAATCGGGTGTCCTAATCACTTTGCCCGGCTACAGGTGTATAAAATCAAGCACTAAGGCATGGAGACTTGTGAAAGAATGGGCCGCTCTCAGGAGCTCATTGATTTCCAGTGTGGAACTGTCATAGGATGCCACCTGTGCAACAAACCCAGTCGTGAAATTTCCTCGCTCCTAAATATTAAACAGTCAACTGTAGGCTTTATTAGAAGAAAATGGGAGATTTGGGGAACAACAGCAACTCAGCCACGAAGCGGTAGACCACGTAAACTGACAGAGAGAAGTCAGCGGATTCTGAAGCGCATAGGTCGCCGACTTTCTGCACAGTCAGTTGCTACAGAGCTCCAAACTTCATGTGACCTTCCAAATAGCCCACGTACAGTACGCAGAGAGCTTCATGGAATGACAGTGGTGACACATTCTCTTCTTTTCCACCTGGCATTCTGATGGACGAGTCTGGGTTTAAAGGTTGCCAGGAGAACGGTACATTTTATTTGTATTGTGCCGAGTGTGAAATTAGGTGGAGGAGGAACTATGGTGTGGGGTTGTTTTTCAGGAGATGAAAGGAACTTTGAATGAATCAAAACATTTTGGACAATTCCATACTCCCCACTTTGTGAGAACAGTTTGGAACGGGCCCCTTCCTCTTCCACTGGAAATCACCAGTGCACAAAGAAAGGTCCATAAAGACATGAATGACAGAGTCTGGTGTGGATGAACTTGACTGGCCTGCACAGAGTCCTGACCTGAACCCGATTGAACACCTTTGGGATGAATTAGAACGGAAACTGAGAACCAGGCCTTCTTGACCAACATCAGTGTGTGACCTCACCAATGCCCTTTTGGAAGAATGGTGGAACATTCCTATAAACACATTCCGCAACCTTGTGGACAACCTTCCCAGAAGAGTTGAAGCTTTAGTAGCTTCATCATATTGAACCCTATGGGTTAGGAATTGTATGGCACTTTAAGTTCATATGTGAGTAAAGCCAAGTGTAGTTTCACTTTCTGTCACTCACTTTTCATTTGTACTGTGTGAAAAGTTAATACGCCTTTGTACCAAATCCAAGGTGCCGTACTGAAAAATCAGATTACGAATACAATATTTTAGAAAGATTTTTAACTGATTTGGACCGTCACAAAAAGCTGTTAATGAACACTAATGAGTTGGCTACTTGATAACCAGTAAGACTCCCATTTTGCGGTAGATCTGAACTCTGGTAAAAAATTATTGCAAGGCAGCTAACGTAGTCACTAATCACTCCCAGAACTGCAACATGTGTAAGAAAAAAAATCATGTGTGAGTCTGCGAGCGTCCAATCACCTAAAGGCCACACGTTGACATTTTGTGATAATAGCATTCTTGGGACAACACTCCACAGACCGGTAGTCTTAAAGGACAATTAATTAGCAGTAGGAGGTCCAAGACCTGCATTCCATTTTCACTTAGTCAGCCCAGTGCCACTTTATTTGTAGTGTGTCAACTCATCTTGTCAACTGGTTGATTGTTTGTATTCCCTATTTACCTCCAATGCAGCAGCAAAGCCCATAAAAATGTCTTGGCTCCTATGTTACTGCCATGTACTAATCTTTACCAACCGCAGATTGATCGTATTTGTGTAAGGCAGACATGGGAAAAATACGGCCCTGGGCCCACATGTGGCCTATTAAGATTTTCAATCTGGCCCGTCAGACGTTCTACATCATTTTCTTTAGACCATCCATCCATTTTCTTCCGCTTATCCAAGGTTTGGTCGCGGGGGCAGCAGCCTAAACAGGGAAGCACAGACTTCCCTCTCCCCAGCCACTTCGTCCAGCTCCTCCCGGGGGATCCCGAGGCGTTCCCAGGCCAGCCGGGAGACATAGTCCTCCCAACTTTCCCATTGCCTCCTACTGGATGGACGTGCCCATAACACTTCCCTAAGGAGGTGTTCGGGTGGCATCCTGACCAGATGCCTGAAACACCTCATCTGGCTCGTCTCGATGTGGAGGAGCAGCGTTTTTACTTTGAGCTCCTCCCGGATGGCAGAGCTTCTCACCCTATCTCTAAGGGAGAGGTAGAATCTACTGAAGCAGCTGCACCGATCCACCTTTTTTTTTTAGACCTTTAACATCAAAACTGTAGCGACCATTATGATTAAATTACCGTAAGTCTTGAATTATACAAAGTATTTAAATGGATGAAATATGCGCTTTTGAGTTTTATATAAGCTATTACGGTAATCTACATCAGCTCAAAGCAGCCAGCCCAAAACTCATGTGTCAGAAACAGATGCGGAAGCAATTAATTACAACATATTTCTGCATAAAAGTGATAATATATCATACTGTAGGTGTTTCTTACCCTTTGCATTCATTTGTTGCTGTTTGTCATGTGGTATAAATGTTGGTCGTCCCACTCTCACAGGACAGTGACTGTGTGATGGGTGATAAACAAAAATGTTTATTTGTTTCAGCGAGCCTCAGACTGGAACTGCAGCTTCCAGGAGAAACAGCATGGGCCTGATTACTCTTCTGATGTCTTCTTGGACCACTGTGACTAAATACCCCTTACACGAAAACCCTCACTCTTCATAACGCTAGCCTTGGAGCGGGCCAGTCTGGACACGGCCAAGTTTGTTGTCAATCTTTCCCTGACCCCTATCCCCCCATCCTCTATCCATCTATCTATCTATATATATATATACATATATATATATATATATATATATATATATATATATATATATATATATATATATATATATATATATATATATTAGGGGTGGGCAAATTAGTGCGTTAATTATGAGTTAACTCATCAATCTATTAACGCCGACAATTATTTTATCGCACATTTGCGTACGTTGTTTACATGCTTTTATTTTGTTAATGCCTTTTCTTAACAAGATGGCGTCCCCCGGCGTCGAGGGGCTCTTGGTAAAGATGGAACATTTGGCAAAAATACCGGACAATTCTGCAAATTTCATGGCTGGCTTACAGCGTGGTCACTCTGGGATCACTTACGACCGCCAGACAATTCTGAATGTGGATAGATCGGGCCGTTTTGGACTGAATGACGCGTGCTTGCTAGACCGGCTAGCTAGCATGGGAATACTTTGCCGGCTACATCCAGCGGCCTGTGACGCAGCGGAGTATATGTTTTGTCTGTCTATTTATCAATAATGCAGACGAGGCGTATTGGCTGAGTTCTTAACGTTTGCTTTCAGAGCGTGCATATCACAACATACAAGATGTCGTCATGGCGACACAACCTATACCGGGCTACCGCGCATGCTCGTCACTCCTGTTGCATGCTGGATAGGGTAGTTCTTTTATTCCCTGGCTCATAATATCACAATATAGTACCATGTATATGATGCGTTCAGTTTATGAAAGCACCAAGCAAACAATCGGAAAATTCCCATCATATCAATTCCTAGATATGGTCATAATTATTTTAAGTGCACTACGCAGAATAAACACAACATTATTAATATTGCTACTACGGATCATTTGATCAAAAATTCCCTAAAACAGCCCACTACCTATAATATAGTTTTTTTAAATATTAGATACCTGATTAAAAAAATGTTTCTGCTGTTACCTCAGAAATTGCCTGTTCAGATGTTATGATTGTGGCTCAGACATTTGTATGTAGATTATATTTATTTTCCATAACAAACAGGATCACTTAAATACCCTGGCAGTGGTAGTAATAAGCTTAAATGTTTGTATTTACATTTTTTGAGTTGATTTTCATAAAATATGCTATTTAACTTCTACTGTTTAACAAGGACTGATTTAAATTGTGTTTGCACAACAAATGTTTTGGCGCTTTTGTTCATGTGGGAGAATATTCCAATAAAGGTGCACTACACACTACTTTTGAATTCATTATTGGGCTTTGCGTATACAATGCAGTTAATCACGATTAATCAGAGATATATATATATATATATATATATATATATATATATATATATATATATATATATATATTAGGGCTGGGCAACGATTAAACATTTTAATCGAAGTTAATCGCAATATTTCTCTCTCTTTATATATATATATATATTTTGTGTTGTCTGATCAACAAAGAGTTGCTATATTGTAACACGTTGTTGTTGTTCCTGCTTGAAGAATTAAACTTAAGTTTGATTAGACAGTTGAGAAAACAGTTGCATTTGAGACTACCGTATTTTCCAGACCATAGGGCGCACCAGATGAACGGGTCTAGTCGGTTTTATTTTCCTACAAAAGGCGCACCGGATCATAAGGCGCTTTAAAGGGGTCATATGAATTATTTCTAAATGGAAAACACTTCCTTGTGGTCTACATAACATGTAATGGTGGTTCTTTGGTCAAAATGTTGCATAGATTATGTTTTACAGATCATCTTCAAGTCGCTTCAGGATGCGCTATTTTGTGGGCGGCCTTATTTACGTGACTCACCTTCGGCAGCGTCCTTTCTCTGTCATCTTTGTTGTAGCGGTGTAGTGTGCAAGAACGGGACTGAAAGAAGTGTCAAAAGATGGAGTTAACTGTTTTAATGACATTCAGAATTTACTTAAATCAATAACAGGCAGCATCTCCTCATCCGGAAACAACAACGCCGGAAATGTGTACCGTGAAAAACCGTCTAACCGGAACTCTCGAATAATTGAAGTTCCTTGGGTTAATAATATAAACTCACAATACCAGTATGTTTTAGCGCATCCATAGCGAGCTGGAGTTAGAACTTTAAGCTACTTTATATTAGAAATGGCAACAATGGAGAATGACTGTCCCATAACAAGAAGAAGCTTATCGACAACGGGCTACAAATGCGTGCACATTTTCAGGACTTATGCTGATCCTAAATACACATCGGTAAGTAGCAGAAGGAAAGAAAAGTTGGTTTTGCAAAATATCGCAAAACAAAGCGCCCGATAAAATGTCTACTAATAGGTGCCTGTAGAGGGGGGCGTGGCCTGCGGGCCTGCAGCGGAACGGATTGTGCCAGGACAAGCCTCGACGTCAGCGTCAGGTGCGTAGATGGCCCAGCTGGGCCTTGTCATCTAATCACCTGCCGCCCTGTATAAGCAGCAGCCAGGAGGTGGTTGGAGCTGGCGTGAGAGCAAGAGCTTGCCTGTCACAGACAAAAGAACACTTGCTGGAAAGCAACCTGCAGAAATTATTGAAAAATATAACCGTCTTGTAACCCTGAACCGGGGTCTCATGTCGGTGCTTGGTGGTCTGGAGGACCCACGGGAGGGCAACCTCCACAGTGCCATTTCGCAGTCTTTACACACACCATGCTAATACTCGTATGTTGAACAGTACGTCTGACAACTGTAGCCGTAATGCGCGGACAATCCATCAAGCGGTGCGGCAGCATAGCTTTTTGAGCGCCGTGTGTAATGTTCTATATTCACAATGGGACATTTAAAGTTTTGGTGTTGTTTACTGGCGTCATATTGCAGTCGACACATATTTCTTTTTATTACACAATGTATTACACAATGTACCAGAATTATTCTGTACATTAGGCGCACCGGGTTATAAGGCGCACTGTAGATTTTTGAGAAAATGAAAGGATTTTAAGCGCCCCTTTTAGTTCGAAAATTTTGGTAGTTAGATTGGCAAACATGATTGGCCATAATATGCAGGAAAATTGTGGGCATTTCATAAAGTTGCAAGGCCAAGGACTATTCACAGGGATTAATTGACTTCGCATGAATCCGTGCGATCTGGAGGGACTCTCTGCATATGAACGTCCCTCCTCGAGGTTTTGCGATTAACTAAAACACAATAAAAATATCGCCGTTTCCAGTGAGGGTTGGACTCCACCAAGGCTGCCTTTTGTCACCGATTCTGTTCCTAACTTTTATGGACAGAATTTCTAGGCGCAGTCAATGCGTTGAGGGGATCTGGTTTGGTGGCTGCAGGATTAGGTCTCAGCTTTTTGCAGATGACGTGGGCCTGATGGCTTCATCTGGCCAAAATCTTCAGCTCTTACTGGACCGGTTCGCAGCCGAGTGTGAAGCGACTGGGATGAGAATCAGCACCTCCAAGTCCGAGTCCATGGTTCTCGCCCGGAAAAGGGTGGAGTCCCATCTCCGGGTTGGGGAGGAGATCTTGCCCCAAGTGGAGGAGTTCAAGTACCTCCGAGTCTTGTTCACGAGTGAGGGAAGGGCGGATCGAGAGGTCGACAGTTGGATCGGTGCGGCGTCTTCAGTAATGTGGACGCTGTATCGATCCGTTGTGGTGAAGAAGGAGCTGAGCCGTAGGGCAAAGCTCTCAATTTAACGGTCGACCTACGTTCCCATCCTCACCTATGGTCGTGATCTTTAGGTTATGACCAAAAGGACAAGATCACGGGTACAAGCGGCCGAAATGAGCTTCTTCTGCCGGGTGGTGGGTCTCTCCCTTAGAGATACGGTGAGAAGCTCTGTCATCCGGGAGGAGCTCAAAGTAAAACCACTGCTCCTCCACATTGTAAGGAGCCAGATAAGGTGGTTCGGGCATCTGGTCAGGATGCCACCCGAACGCCTCCCGAGGGAGGTCTTTGGAGCACGTCCAACCGGTAGGAGGCCACGGAGAAGACCAAAGACACGTTGGGAAGACTATGTCTACCGGCTGGCCTGGGAACGCCTCGGGATCCCCCGGGAAGAGCTAGACAAAGTGGCTGGGGAGAGGGAAGTCTGGGCTTCCCTGCTTAGGCTGCTTCCCCCATGACCCGACCTCGGATAAGCGGAAGAAGATGGATGGATGGATGGATGGATGGATGGATGGAACATTTACGATAAATAATCACTTCTCAGCTAAACTTTTAAAAGGTTTGCTTCCGTTTCTCGGTCCGTGCTTACTGTTGTAAACAGACCTTGTCTTCCCTGAGCTGCTTCAAAACAACCTCTATGATTGCCAGCTGCTGCGTCAATGTTAAAGGTTTAAAAAAATCATTCGGGACGTCTTAAAAAAGCTTAACGGCCCGCATTTTGCCCAGGTGTGCATTAAAATCTCCCTGCTCCGAAAACACAAACGTGTTATTTTTTTTTTCTCCAAGTAGCCAAAAGATGCATGGATTTTTGAATTTTGAAAGATGTGCATAACTGAAGGGGGAACAAAGCGCCGTCCCTGAGTGGCTTTCGCAAAACGCAGACAGAAGATGTCATTGTTGGGAGGGGAATGAGAGGTGAAGTAACAATGGCGCTGCGCAACAATGTTTGTGAGACCTCATTTAGCGATGAGCCAAGGCTCAAACTTGGGAGACAATAACCTACTCTCCTTTCCTCTATGCAAAACCTGACACACACATGCAAATTTTTCTTCTGTATAAAAAGTGATTTGTGCCACTGTTACATTTGTGAGGAAAGACAAATCAGCAGAGATACTGAGATATCAACATGACGCGTTGCATAATGAATCATTGTGCCATTTTTCTGCTATAATTATGTCTTTGGCTGTCAGGGGATGTCATTACTGATCCATTTTACTTCTGTGAATAATATTTTTTTCCAGTAAAATTTCAACGGTAAAAGTCGAGAGAGTCATCAATTTTTTTTTCGGTTAAAAGATTTTAGTTTGCGATGTATCTAAACTAAAGGTCATTTTGCTGAAGTGAAGACCTTTCTGGTCATTTTGGGGTTTGGATTGGTCAACCATGTAACAATGTTACGTAAAAGTTGATAAAGTTGAGGAATGCTCATCAAACACTTATATGGAACATCCCACAGGTGTGCAGGCTAATTGGTAAAAGTTGGGTGCCACGATTGGGTATAAAAGCAGCTTCCATGAAATGCTAAGTAATTAACAAACAAGGATGGGGCAAAGGTCACCACTTTGTAAGCAAATTGTTGAACAGTTTTAGAACAACATTTCTCAACGAGCTATTGCAAGGAATTTAGGAATTCCAACATCTACGGTCCATAAAATTATCAAAAGGTTCAGAGAATCAGGTTGAATCACTGCACTTAAGCGATGATATTACGGACCTTTGATCCCTCAGGCGGTATTGCAGCAAAAACCGACATCAGTGTGTAAATGATATCACCACTTGGGCTCTGGAACACTTCATAAAACCACTGTCAGTATCTAAAGTTGGTCGCTACACCTGTAAGTGCAAGTTAAAACTCTACTATGCAAAGCCAAACCCATTTATCAACAACACCCTGCAATGCCGCCGGCTTCGCTGGGCCTGAGCTCATCTAAGATTGACTGATGCAAAGTGGAAAAGTGTTCTGTGGTCTGACGAGTCCACATTTCAAATTATATTTGGAAACAGAGGACGTAGTGTCCGCCAGAACAAAGAAGACGATAACCATTCGGATTGTTATACGCGCAAAGTTCAAAAACCAGCATCTGTGATGGTATGGGGGTGTATTAGTGCCCAAGGCATGGGTAACTTACACATCTGTGAAGGCACCATTAATGCTGAATGGGCCATACAGGTTTTGGAGCAACATATGTTGTCATCCAAGCAACGTTATCATGGACGCCCCTGCTTATTTCAGCAAGACAATGCCAAATCATATGTTACAACAGCGTGGCTTCGTAGTAAAAGAGTGCGGGTACTTTCCTGGCCAGCCTGCAGTCCAGACCTGTCTCCCATCGAAAATGTGTGGCACATTATGAAGCGTAAAATACGACAACGGAGACCCCGGACTGTTGAACGACTGAAGCTCTACATACATACATTAGCATCGCTAACCCAACAAGGGACCCCTTCCATTAGCTCCACCCTCACAGCAGATGACTTTATGCAATTCTTTAATAAGAAAATTGAAGTAATTAGAAAGGAGATTAAAGACAATGCGTCCCAGCTACAACTGGGTTCTATTAACACAGATACGATTGTATATACGGCGGATACTGCCCTACAAAATAGTTTCTCTCGTTTTGAGGAAATTACGTTAGAGGAATTGTTACAAAGTGTAAGTGGAATAAAACAAACAACATATTTACTTGACCCACTTCCTGGGACACTTATCATGGAGGTCTTTGTATTATTAGGTCCATCAGTGCTAAATATAATAAACTTATCACTTTCCTCTCGCACTGTTCCCCTAGCATTCAAAAAAGCGGTTATTCATCCTCTCCTTAAAAGACCTAACCTTGATTCTGACCTCATGGTAAACTACCGACTAGTGTCTCACCTTCCCTTTATTTCAAAAATCCTCGAAAAAACTGTTGCAGAGCAGGTAAATGAACACTTAGCATCTAACAATCTATGTGAAACCTTTCAATCCGGTTTCAGGGCAAATCACTCCACGGAGACAGCCCTCGCAAAAATGACTAATGATCTATTGCTAACGATGGATTCTGATGCGTCATCTATGTTGCTGCTCCTCGATCTTAGCGCTGCTTTCGATACCGTCGATCATAATATTTTATTAGAGCGTATCAAAACACGAATTGGTATGTCAGACTTAGCCCTGTCTTGGTTTAACTCTTATCTTACTGACAGGATGCAGTGCGTCTCCCATAATAATGTGACCTCGGACTACGTTAACGTAACGTGTGGAGTTCCCCAGGGTTCGGTCCTTGGCCCTGTACTCTTCAGCATCTACCTGCTGCCGCTGGGTGACGTCATACGCAAATACGGTGTTAGCTTTCACTGCTATGCTGATGACACCCAACTCTACATGCCCCTAAAGCTGACCAACACGCCGGAGTGTAGTCAGCTGGAGGCGTGTCTTAATGAAATCAAACAATGGATGTCCGCTAACTTTTTGCAACTCAACGTCAAAAAAAAAAACGGAAATGCTGATTATCGGTCCTGCTGGACACCGACCTCTATTTGATAATACAACTTTAACATTTGACAACCAAACAATTAAACAAGGCGACTCGGTAAAGAATCTGGGTATTATCTTCGCCCCAACTCTCTCCTTTGAGCCACACATTAAAAGCGTTACTAAAAAACGGCCTTCTTTCATCTCCGTAATACCATTTTGTCCGCTAATGACGCTGAGATCATTATCCATGCGTTTGTTACGTCTCATCTCGATTACTGTAACGTATTATTTTCGGGTCCCCCCATGTCTAGCATTAAAAGATAACAGTTGGTACAAAATGCGGCTGCTAGACTTTTGACAAGAACAAGAAAGTTTGATCATATTACGCCTATACTGGCTCACCTGCACTGGCTTCCTGTGTACTTGAGATGTGACTTTAAAGTTTTACTACTTACGTATAAAATACTATACAGTCTAGCTCCACCCTATCTTGCCGATTGTATTGTACCAATATGTCCCGGCAAGAAATCTGTGTTCAAAGGACTCCGGCTCATTAGTGATTCCCAAAGCCCGAAAAAAGTTTGCGGGCTATAGAGCGTTTTCCATTCGGGCTCCAGTACTCTGGAATGCCCTCCCAGTAACAGTTCGAGATGCCACCTCAGTAGAATCATTTAAGCCTCACCTTAAAACTCATTTGTATACTCTAGCCTTTAAATAGACTCCCTTTTTGTACTAGTTGATCGGCCTTTTCTTTTCTTTTTCTCCTATGTCCCACTCGCCCTTGTGGAGGAGGTCCGGTCTGATGGCCATGGATGAAGTACTGGCTGTCCAGAGTCGGGACCCAGGATGGACCGTTCGCCTGTGTATTGGTTGGGGACATCTCTGCGCTGCTGATCCGCCTCCGCTTGGGATGGTTTCCTGCTGCGTACGGGACTCTCGCTGCTGTGTTGGATCCGCTTTGGACTTGGGGGGTGGGGGGGTGGGGGGGGGGGGTTGTTCCCACATATGTGGTCCTCTCCAAGGTTCTCATAGTCATCATTGTCACCGACGTCCCACTGGGTGTGAGTTTTCCTTGCCCTTTTGTGGGCCCTACCAAGGATGTCGTGGTGGTTTGTGTTGTGGTTTATGCAGTTCTTTGAGACACTAGTGATTTAGGGCTATATAAGTAAACGATGATTGATTGATTGATAAAACAAGAATGGAAAAGAATTCCACTTTCAAAGCTTCAACAATTAGTTTCGTCAGTTCCCAAACGTTTATTGAGCATTGTTAAAAGGAAAGGTGATTTAACATAGTGGTGAACATGCCCTTTCCCAACTACTTTGGCACGTGTTGCAGCCATGAAATTCTAAATTAATTATTATTTGCGAAAAAAATAAAGTTTATGAGTTTGAACATCAAATATCTTGTCTTTGCAGTGCTTTCAATTGAATATGGGTTGAAAAGGGTTCGCAAATCATTGTATTCCGTTTATATTTACATCTAACACAATTTCCCGTATGGAAACAGGTTTTGTATTTAAATTACGTAAAAAAAATCGAATTCTCTCTCATATATATATACTGTGTATATATATGGATGAGAGAGTGAGAATTAGATTATTTTTAATCTCTCATAGATACAGGTGTGTATGTACATATATACCTGTATCTAATCATGAGACACTATTTAAGCCTGCATTTTTGATCACTCGTCCTGGCTTCCTTGTTTGCGGTAAGCAACAGTCACGTTTATGTTGTTGCTCTCGACTCTGTGCTAAAGTTGTTGCCTTGGCTTCCCGTGCGTTCGGCATGCTTGTCTCTGTCAGTTTGTCAGTTTCATACATTAAATCATTTCCTACCTTTACGTTTTTGTCTGGAGTGTCCGTGTTTGCACTGGAGGAATGATCCCGCATTAAAATGCGACCCCCAAGTGACAGCTTTGACTTAATTATTATTAGTATTTATTTATATTTGAAAAATTATAATTTGTATAAAATATAATATATTTTTGCATAATCAGACAATATTTAAGGTAACATAATTTGCAATTAAATGGAGTAATTTTTTTTTTTCTCCCAAAGTAGGAAGAAATAATACATTTAGTCAGAAAAGTTGCAGTACTTTATTGATACATATTATTTTCAGGCTTTCGAAGGCCAAATAAAATGAAGTGACGGGGCCACATCTGGCCCCTTGTATAAATTCTGTTTCCATAAGAGTTGTGAAATGGTGCGCAAGACAGGAACTACACACAGGTATAGTTCCTGTCTTGCGCTATTATTTTGGTGGCCCTTCCTCTTTTGTTAGTGTTTTCCTGTAGCAATTTCATGTCTTCCTTTGAGCGCTATTCCCCGCACCTGCTTAGTGTTACCCAGCAAGACTATTTAAGTTGTTGTTATCCTTCTTTGTGCGGACATTGTTGATTGTCATGTCACGTACGGATGTACTTTGTGGACGCCGTAAGTTTTTGCTGTCGTCCAGCAGTCTATTTCTGTTTACTTTGTAGCCAGTTCGTTTTGCACGGCCATTGCCTTCTCCGTTTCCCTTTTGTTCATTTTTGGTTTAATCATGACATACCTTTTCTACCGGCACGCTGTCTCACGCTGCGGTCTGCATATTGGGATCACAACAAACCATCCTGGTCTCACCCGACACATTCCGACTTTTACAAAGCAATTAACCACCTGCCGCCACCGACGTGGGGTATTACGTGGTTACCTTGCCGAGTACTACACAGCACAGACACTAAGCAACGGCACATTATTTGCAGATTATAAAGTTAAAAAGTTAAAGTACTAATGATTGTCACACACTCACTAGGTGTGGTGAAATTTGTCCTCTGCATTAGACCTATCCCCTTGTTCACCTCCTGGGAGGTGAGGGGAGCAGTGAGCAGCACCGGTGCCGCGCCCAGGAATCATTATTGATGATTTAACCCCCCAATTCTAATGATTGATTTGCAAAAAATATCTTTCAGACCAATTAGGTAAAGTTGCATAATTTCCCACGGCACGATCTCCCCTGAGATTGGTAGGTTGTGAGTTCAATCCCCGGCCGAGTCATACCAAAGACTGTAAAAATGGGACCCATTACCTCCCTGCTTGACACTCATCATCAAGGGTTGGAATTGGGGGTTAAAGCACCAAAAATGATTCCTGGGCGGGGGTACCACTGCTGCTCACTGCTCCCCTCACCTCCCAGGGTGGGGGTGAGCAAGGGTGATGAGTCAAATGCAGAGAATAATTTTGCCATACCTCGTGTGTGTTTGTGTGACAATCATTGGTACTTTAACTTTAACTTTAATATCTCACGGCACACTAGTGTGCCACGGCACAGTGGTTGTAGAGGATGGCTTGAGACTTTGTGTGTGTTCGGGACACCCGTAAATGTTGTATTTTAACAATAACAGTCAACAGAGTTTGCACATGGCTTCTAAATAGACAAAGACATTTTATTTTTTCAGAGACTGGAGTTCAAAAAACGTCTTTTCATTTTGTGGCCAGTTATTCTCGACAACTCAAACACAAGAAACCATTACCGTGCAAAAAAATCCTGCTTACACTCTTCTTTGAATAGTTGATAGGCGCACCGGACCGCCTTCACTCTTTTTAACTGTAATGGCAGTCATGTTTTATGCCTGTGTAGTTGTCGGCAAACACGGCGCTCAGGATGGTGAGCGAGCAGAAACCGCTGCTGGTTTATTCACTGACAGGGGGAGACGGAAATAGAGAATCCCGGATGAAAGCAGGAACAGGGGATGATGAGACAGTGTTTTGATCCTTCAGCTTTAGAAGTGTTTCCATGTCTTGTCACAAGCTATTGTCTTCATACTGTTGCTCTCGAATCCCATTACTGTAATGGATGAGGTCGCTATTATTGACTACACACCTGTGGACCAGCTAAAGAACTCTATTTGAATCAAGATTGATTCACACAGATTGTCCAATTTTCTTTTCCTGTTAAATCGATAGCACCGTATTTTCCGATGAATGGTCTATTTTCGATCTTTTTTCATACACAAACCCTGTTTCCATATGAGTTGGGAAATTGTGTTAGATGTAAATATAAACGGAATACAATGATTTGCAAATAATTTTTGAACCCATATTCAGTTGAATATGCTGTAAAGACAACATATTTGATGTTCAAACTGATAAACATTTTTGTTTTTGCAAATAATCATTAACTTTAGACTTTGATGCCAGCAACACGTGACAAAGAAGTTAGGAAAGGTGGCAATAAATACTGTTAAAGTTGAGGAATGCTCATCAAACACTTATTTGGAACATCCCACAGGTGTGCAGGCTAATTGGGAACAGGTGGGTGCTGTGATTGGGTATAAAAACAGCTTCCCAAAAAATGCTCAGTCTCTCACAGGAAAGGATGGAGCGAGGTACAATAGTCAAACAGTTTAAGAACAAGGTTTCTCAAAGTGCAATTGCAAGAAATTTAGGGATTTCAAAATCTACGGTCCATAATATCATCAAAAGGTTCAGAGAATCCGGAGAAATCACTCCACGTAATCGGCATGGCCGGAAACCAACATTGAATGACCGTGAACTTCGATCCCTCAGACGGCACTGTATCAAAAATCGACATCAATCTCTAAAGGATATCACCACATGGGCTCAGGCACACTTCAGAAAACCACTGCCACTAAATACAGTTGGTCGCATCATCTGTAAGTGCAAGTTAAAGATCTACTAGGCAAAGCGAAAGTCATTTATCAACAACATCCAGAAACGCCGCCGGCTTCTCTGGGCCCGAGATCATCTAATATGAATTGATGCAAAGTGGAAAAGTGTTTTGTGGTCTGATGAGTCCACATTTCAAATTGTTTTTGGAACTATTCAACATCGTGTCATCCGGACCAAAGAGGAAGGGAACCATCCAGACTGTTATCGAAGCAAAGTTCAAAAGCCAGCATCTGTGATGGTATGGGGGTGCATTAGTGCCCAAGGCATGGGTAACTTACACATCTGTGAAGGCACCATTAATGCTTAAAGGTACATACAGGTTTTGGAACAGCATATGCTGCCATCTAAGCGCCGTCTTTTTCATGGACGCCCCTGCTTATTTCAGCAAGACAATGCCAAGCCACATTCAGCACGTGTTACAAAAGCGTGGCTTCGTCAAAAAAGAGTGCGGGTATTTTCCTGGCCCGCCTGCACTCCAGACCTGTCTCCCATCGAAAATGTGTGGCGCATTATGAAGCGGAAAATACGACAGCGGAGACCCCGGACTGTTGAACGACTGAAGCTCTACATAAAACAAGAATGGGAAAGAATTCTACTTTCAAAGCTTCAACAATTAGTTTCCTCAGTTCCCAAACGTTTATTGAGTGTTGTTAAAAGAAAAGGTGATGTAACACAGTGGTGAACATGCCCTTTCCCAACTACTTTGGCACGTGTTGCAGCCATGAAATTAAAAGTTATTATTTGCAAAAAAAATAAAGTGTATGAGTTTGAACATCAAATATGTTGTCTTTGTAGTGCATTCAATTAAACATAGGTTGAAAAGGATTTGAAAATCATTGTATTCCGTTTATATTTACATCTAACACAATTTCCCAACTCATATGGAAACATGGTTTGTAAGTAGGAACTTTACACTACTTTATATTACAAAATGGCAACAGTTGAGGATGAATGTCCCATAACAAGAAGATAGAGGAAAATAAGAAGCTTATCAACAACGGAATCGTCACAGACTACATAGGCGGACCCGCGCATTTTTTCTGGATTTATGCAGATCCCAAATAGTGTCAAAAGATGAAGCTAACTGTTTTAATGACATCAAGACTTTACCTAAATCAATAACGGAGCAGCATCTCCTCATTCGCCGGAAATGTGTTCTGTGAAAAACCGTCCGACCGGAACTCTTTAATAACTAAAGTTCCTTGGGTGAATAATGTAAACTGACTACACCGGTATGTTCTATCAATCAATCAATCAATCAATGTTTACTTATATAGCCCTAAATCACTAGTGTCTCAAAGGGCTGCACAAACCACCACGACATCTTCGGTAGGCCCACATAAGGGCAAGGAAAACTCACACCCAGTGGGACGTCGGTGACAATGATGACTATGAGAACCTTAGAGAGGAGGAAAGCAATGGATGTCGAGCGGGTCTAACATGATACTGTGAAAGTTCAATCCACAATGGATCCAACACAGTCGCGAGAGTCCAGTCCAAAGCGGATCCAACACAGCAGCGAGAGTCCCGTTCACAGCGGAGCCAGCAGGAAACCATCCCAAGCGGAGGCGGATCAGCAGCGCAGAGATGTCCCCAGCCGATACACAGGCAAGCAGTACATGGCCACCGGATCGGACCGGACCCCCTCCACAAGGGAGAGTGGGACATATGAGAAAAAGAATCAATTGGTATAAAAAGGGAGTCTATTTAAAGGCTAGAGTATACAAATGAGTTTTAAGGTGAGACTTAAATGCTTCTACTGAGGTGGCATCTCGAACTGTTACCGGGAGGGCATTCCAGAGTACTGGAGCCCGAACGGAAAACGCTCTATAGCCCGCAGACTTTTTTTGGGCTTTGGGAATCACTAACAAGCCGGAGTCCTTTGAACGCAGATTTCTTGCCGGGACATATGGTACAATACAATACCGCTTTCATGGCCGATCTCAGTAAGAACTTTACAATACTTTATATTAGAAATGCCAATAGCGGAGGATGAATGTCCCATAACAAGAAGATAGAGAAAAAGACGAAGTTTATCGACTACATTGTCGTCACGGACTATAAAAGCGTAAGTGCTCAATGTTTCAGGACTTATGCATATCCAAAATACAGATCAGCAGGTACCAGAAGGTAAGAAAAGTTGCTTCATCATCTTTGTTGTAGCGGTGTAGCGTGCAAGGACTTCATACCACTTTATATCAAAAATGGCAACAGCGGAGGATGAATGTCCCATAACAAGAAGATAGAGAAAAAGAAGAAGTTTATCAGCTATGGTGTTTCCACGAACTACAAAGGCGGACACGCACAATTTTTTAGGATTTCCGGAGATCCCAGATACAGATCAACAAGTACCAGCAGGTAAGAAAAGTCTCTTTTGCATAATAATGCGAAACAAAACGCCAGATAATACAAACTCCATTTCCGTATGAGTTGGGAAATTGTGTTGGATGTAAATATAAACGGAAAACAATGATTTGCACATCCTTTTCAACCCATATTCAGTTGAATGCACTACAAAGACAAGATGTTTGATGTTCAACTCATTAACTTTATTTTTTTTGGAAATAACAATTAACTTAGAATTTCTTGGCTGCAAAATGTGCCAAGTAGTTGGGAAAGGGCATGTTCACCACTGTGTTATATCACCTTTTCTTTTAACACCCCCTGAATAAACGTTTGGGAACTGAGGAAACTAATTGTTGAAGCTTTGAAAGTGGAATTCTTTCTCATTCTTGTATTATGTAGAGCTCTAGTCGTTCAACAGTCCAGGGTCTCCGCTGTCGTATTTTACGCTTCATAATGCGCCACACATTTTCGATGGGAGACAGGTCTGGACTGCAGGCGGGCCAGGAAAGTACCCGCACTCTTTTACTACAAAACCATGCTGTTGTAACACGTGGCTTGGCATTGTCTTGCTGAAATTAGCAGAGAACGTCCATGATAACGTTGCTTGGATGACAATATATGTTGCTCCAAAACTTGTATGGACCTTTCAGCATTAATGGTGTCTTCACAAATGTGTAAGTCACCCAGGCTTTGGGCACTAATACACCTCCATACCATCACAGATGCTGGTTTTTGAACTTTGCGCCTATAACAATCAGGATGGTTATTTTCCTCTTTGTTCCGGAGGACATCACGTCCACAGTTTCCAAATATAATTTGAAATGTGGACTCGTCAGACCAAAGAACACTTTTCCACCTCGCATCAGTCCATCTTACATGAGCTTGGGCCCAGCAAAGCCAGCGGCGTTCCTTGGTGTTGTTGATAAATGGGTTTTACTTTGCATAGCAGAGTTTTAACTTGCACTTACGGATGTAGCAACCAACTGTAGTTACTGACAGTGGTTTTATGAAGTGTTCCTGAGCCCATGTGGTGATATCCTTTACACACTGATGTCAGTTTTTGATGCAGTACCGCCTGAGGGATCAAACGTCCGTAATATCATCGCTTACGTGCAGTGATTTCTCCAGATTCTCTGAACCTTTTGATGATTTTACGGACCGTAGATGGTAAAATCCCTAAATTCCTTGCAATAGCTCATTGAGAAATGTTGTTCTAAAACTTTTCGACAATTTGCTTACAAATTGGTGACCCTCGCCCCATCCTTGTTTGTGAATTACTTAGCATTTCGTGGAAGCTGCTTTTATACCCAATCATGGCACCCACCTGTTCCCAATTAGCCTGCACACCTGTGGGATGTTCCAAATAATTGTTTGATGAGCATTGCTCAACTTTATCAGTGTTTATTGTCACCTTTCCTAACTTTTTTGTCACATGTTGCTGGCATCAAATTCAAAAGTTAATGATTATTTGCAAAAAAAAAAATGTTTATTAGTTCGAACATCAAATATGTTGTCTTTGTAGCATATTTAACTGAATTTGAGTTCAAAATGATTTGCAAATCATAGTATTCCATTTATATTTACATCTTACACAATTTCCCAACTCATATGGAAATGGGGTTTGTATGTCCTACCTTATACACACACCATAATAATACTTGTATGTTATATGCGCTGACAATCCTTCAAGCGGTGCGGCCTCATAGCTTACCAAAGTCGTACTACAACATTTTGGTAGATTTTTGAGCGCTGTGTATAATGTTCTATATTTTCATTTGGACATTTAAAATGTTGGTGTTGTTTAATTGAGACTCGTCGCAGTGCTGCCTACACTTATCTCTTATGTTTGACTGCCATCTACTGGTCACACTTATCATCTCACTATTTACTAAATAATAAAGCTTCGAGGTCGGTAAGCTCAGCTAAACTAATTCCTCACATTGGGCGCACCGGGTTATAGGCGCACCGTTGAGTTTTGAGGGAAAACAATGATTTTAAGTGCACCTTGTAGTCCCGAAAATACAGTACTTTCATCCTGGTTTAGCTTCCTTACTGTTACCACCAAAAGAAAAATCTTGTGCAAATCAGGCCGGGAAAATAACCAGAACAGCCCAACTGCCTCTGACTGAACTGCATGACGCTCAGTGGGAAAGACAGCAATCCTGACTGTCCAACTGAGGACCCCTCAACACCTGTTGCATCAGGCAGACCATACAGAACCCACTGGCTCGGAAAAACCTTTACAGGAAATAATTCATTACCTCTGCAATAACTGTTCTAAATGGCATCAAATAGGCCACACTATATCTGTTTTGTACCTGTTGCTGTTTGTGAATGTGTTTTTAATTGGTGATGAATCTGTGTTAAAGACACATTTCAGTTTTTTACCTGAGAAACAGACCACAAAGCTATATTCTGTTCTATTCTTTAAGTTGGTCTTTTTTCAAAGTAGTTATACGTGGATGCTCCGGGAAAAGGAACAAAAGGACGGACCTAAATTCCGCAAGGACTTCTTTTTGTCGTAACGTTTACTATGGTGTGATTTGTTTTTCCGGAGTGCAAATGAACTGGATTGGACATGACGTGAAGGTAAATACATGATTTAATAATAACTATAAAAAGTGAAAACAAAAAGGCACGCACCAGGCGGAGACAAAAACTTGACTAAGGAAACAAAAGGCACTTTGGCGTAAACTAAGGACATAAAACAGAAGACACTAACTTTGGCATAAATAAACAAAAACTTACTTGCGGTGACGTGAGCAGGGAAGCATGAGCTGTAACATGAAACAGAGTGGTCATAAACAGGGTCATGACGCTAGAACGACCAACTAAAAAAACGGGCTTTAATAGTGACATGATTAACAGGTGCGTGAGTTCAAATAAATGAGGCAGGTAAAACTAATGAGTTATCATGGAAAATAAAACAAACCAGGGTGTGCAAAAACCGGAACTAATGGAGTCAAAAACAAACAGAACATGATCAAAGGACATGACACTTTCAGGAGCTGAAGTCCGATGGATTTGAGACTCACGATTGGTTTGCAGATAGTTGAGGACAACAGTAAGGCTATCATAGAGGCCATCACCTACAAAAGTAATGTGATGAAAGTAAGGAAAAAAAAAATCATACGGAAATGCATGAAAGCCTTCCGAGTTTTCTTTCTCGCAAAAGCGCCATTTATATATATACATATATATATAAATGAATATATAAAACGGCAAACATAGGACACAATGGATCCCACTGAGTGTCTCAGCGAAGACATTTGCAAATATGAGACGCTATACAACCCTTCCTCACACCATTACAAACTTTGCCAAATGGCCAAAAATTCAAGGAGGGAAATAGCACAGAAAACAGGACTGGAGGTGGGAGACTGCCCCCCCAAAAATGGAAGAACTTCTGGGACAAATGTGTTCGCTGCTGAAATTTCTTATATACAGCCTGTGAATGGAAGACACACCTGTTCTATTCTGTTATGTTCGACAAAGTCATCACACTCACTCACTTCCTTTTAACGGGAAAAGACGCGAATGAAAAGCTCTATGTTTTTTTTTTATTTAACAATTTTGAAGTTTTCCTGGTCACTGATTGTGATCAAGGCGACAAGCAAGTTTGCTGACATCTTCAAACTGCTCTCGGTCCAGTGAAAGGCACAGGTTTAATAAAAATAAAATAGAATTGGTAGCGCCTAGCAAACCCGAAGTCAAACAGAGATCCAGCTGTGAGAGTGTGAGAAAGTGTTTTCTGACAACAGAGTGATCTCATCACTGCAACCTCTTGATCTGATCGAGGCAAGGTACGAAATTGTTGAAATCAGTTAAAGGTTTAAAATCGTCAAAAGTGCAACAATTTTCTTACGAAGCCCGGAATCTTCAGTCTAATCAAATGAGTTTCTGCAAGCAGGATACCTAGGGAAGCAGGACATCACAAAAATAGACTACCTAAGTTCGAAAGTGGATAAAAAACTAGCCATCCTGCAATCAACCATGAACACAGATGTGGCAAGTCTAAGATCAGATCAGAACCCATATGTGGCATGCCGACAATCCAAGGTAGAAAGCCTGCAAACCCTGAATAACAGTTTTAAAAGTGAGCTTTGGGATCTTCAAGATAACGTGATAAACAAACTTAAGGAAGAATGAAAAATGCGACAAGATATCAATAGTAAATGGGTTATAGTTGTATAGCGCTTTTCTACCTTCAAGGTACTCAAAGCCCTTTGACACTATTTCCACATTCACCCATTCACACACTGATGGAGGGAGCTGCCATGCAAACCCCTAACCACGACCCATCAGGAGCAAGGGTGAAGTGTCTTGCTCAGGGACACAACGGTCGTGACTAGGATGGCAGAAGCTGGGGTTCGAACCGGGAATCCTCAAGTTGCGAACACGGCCAATCTACCAACCGACCAGTCTCTCTGTCCGTGGTTACATTTTTCTACATTATCTACAAATAATTTGTATCAAGTTTGAGACAAGTGTAAAGCGATTGGGATGAGAATCAGCACCTCCAAGTCCGAGTCCATGGTTCTCGCCCGGGAAAGGGTGGAGTGCCATCTCCATGTTGGGGAGGAGATCTTGCCCCAAGTGGAGGAGTTCGAATACCTAAGAGTCTTGTTCATGAGTGAGCGAAGAGTGGATCGTGAGATCGACAGGCGGATCGGCGCGGCGTCTTCAGTAATGCGGATGCTGTATCGATCCGTTGTGGTGAAGAAGGAGCTAAGCCGGATGGCAAAGCTCACAATTTACCGGTAGATCTACGTTCCCGTCCTTACCTGTGGTCATGAGATTTGAGTTATGATCGAAAGGACAAGATCACGGGTACAAGCGGCCGAAATTAGTTTCCTCTCTCCCTTAGAGATAGGGTGAGAAGCTCTGTCATCCGGGAGGAGCTCAAAGTAAAGCCCCT
Source organism: Nerophis ophidion (assembly GCF_033978795.1). Taxonomy (NCBI): domain Eukaryota; kingdom Metazoa; phylum Chordata; class Actinopteri; order Syngnathiformes; family Syngnathidae; genus Nerophis; species Nerophis ophidion. Next base: position 57,538,434 of record NC_084611.1, on the reverse strand, counting down.
GCTCCTCCACATCGAGAAGAGCCAGATGAGGTTGTTCGGGCATCTGGTCAGGATGCCACATGAACCCTCCCTAGGGAGGTGTTTAGGGCATGTCCCCCCGGCTGGCCTAAGAACGCCTTGGGGTCCCCCGGGAAGAGCTGGGCGAAGTGGCTGGGGAGAGGGAAGTCTGGGCTTCCGTGCTTAGGATGCTGTCCCCGCGAACTGACCTCGGAGAAGAGGAAGAAAATGGATGGATGGATGGATGGAATTTTGATACAAAGCTAGCATTAGCTTGCAGCTATCAATACGCCCTCTGCGTTAGCGCTTATAATAACAAAATTACTCATGTTTGGTTAAAATTCAGGCCACAACATTTAAATAAAATATCATTGGCAGGTTCTGGGTGATTTTAGAGGGTTTTAGGGGACGGCGTTGGGAGAGTGACCGTGCCGGCAACCTGAGGGTTCCTGGTCCTTTTTTTTTCCTGAGATCCAGCACGCAGATTAAGAGATAGGTTAAAAGATTATAAATTCAGCGTCTCATACCTGTTTTTATTTGCACAGTTATTCCCTGTCGTCCATGTAAAAAATGTGTGCCACAGCAAGAATGGCACAAAGAAGTTCATGACGTTACAAGTACAACAGGGAGACCAATCAGCATGCAATAGCAAGCCAAGCGAATTGTTGCAAAAAAAAAAAAAATGCTAACTGTGGCTATCAGTGAGCCAATGGCCTTTGACAAACCACGTTTAGGGATGATAGATCGAGCTAATGAGGTCTGGCTGAGGAAATTACTCACCTTAGAGCCACTAGCAGACTTCACGGGCCCTTCGGGCAGCAGATTATTCAGAGAGTTGTCTGGAATATTACACAGCAAATGAATGGAATGTTCCTTCAAAGGTTGCCTGTTAACAAATTACACATTACAGTTTAATATTCAAAGTGTCAGCTCTCTAGGCATCTTATAGTCCGCTCGACTATATCCAGTTGTCTAGAGGTAAAAGGAAAACGGCACTTTTACTTTGGAATTCTGGCGATTCATCTATCTATAAAGCCCTCTAAAAGCATCCAAAAACTGCAAACAATATTCAATTTATAGGCCATGTCCTGCTTTTAACCAACCTACAGCAACATTGTTATTGTATGTACCAAGGAAATTATTTTCTGGCGTCGGAACACATCTTGCTCACACTGCTCCTCGAACCACTCGCAAGCAAGCAGCTACTACAGGCCTGGGGGCCAACTTTAGAGACAAAAAATGTGTCTGGGGGGCCGATCTATCTATCTATCTGTCTATCTATCTATCTGTCTATCTATCTATCTATCTATCTATCTATCTATCTATCTATCTATGTTTGAAGGGGGACGTGGCCTGCGGGCCTGCAGCGAAGTGGAGTGTGCCAGGACCGGCTTCGAAATCAGCGACAGGTGCCTAGATAGCCCACCTGGGCCTGGTTATCATATCACCTGTCGCTCTGTTAAAAGGCAGCAGCCGGGAGGAGAGAGGGATTGGAGTGGGAATTGGAGCTGGAGGAGGGTTGGAGCGAGAGCGAGAGAGGAAAAAAGACAATTATTTTTCAGCAATTTGTTTATATATATATATATATATATATATATATATTTTGAAATATATATATATACATATATATATATATATATATATATATATATATATATATATATATATATATATATATATATATATATATATATATATAGGGATGGCGTGGCACAGTGGAAGAGTGGCCGTGGGCAATCTGAGGGTCCCTGGTTCAATCCCCACCTAGTACCAATCTCGTCACGTCCGTTGTGTCCTGAGCAAGACACTTCACCCTTGCTCCTGATGGGTGCTGGTTAGCGCCTTGCATGGCAGCTCCCTCCATCAGTGTGTGAATGTGTGTGTGAATGGGTGAATGTGGAAGTAGTGTCAAAGCGTTTTGAGTACCTTGAAGGTAGAAAAGCGCTATACAAGTACAACCCATTTATCATTTATATATATATACATTTTCTACCGCTTATGACCTTTTGGGGTTGCGGGGGGCGCTGGCGCCTATCTCAGCTACGATCGGGCGGAAGGCGGTGTACACCCTGGAAAAGTCGCTACCTCATCGAAGGGCCAACACTGATAGACAGACAGCATTCACACTCACATTCACACACCAGGGCCAATTTAGTGTTGCCATAGTAGAAGAGTTCATATGTTGTTAATATTCAGTGTTTTATCATTCAGAGTTAATATTGTAAATCTAACATTCTTTATTTTCATGTAAATTCAGTTTTTTTTTGGTTTTCTGACACAACGTTTTTAGCATTCTATCAAACATAATTGCAGGTTTTTGTATTGCTGTAGTGTTCTTAAAAATATATACCGTATTTTTCGGACTATAAGGCACACTTAAAATCCTTCCATTTTCTCAAAAATCCACAGTGCGCCTTATAATTCTGGTTGTGCTTACTGACCTCAAAGCTATTTTGTTTGGTACATGGTGTAATGATAAGTGTGACCAGTAGATGGCAGTCAGACATAAGAAATAAGTGTAGACTGCAATATGACGGCAGTAAATTACACCAAAACTTTAAATGTTCGGTTGAGAATATAGAACATTACACATGGCACTCAAAAATCGGTCAAAATGTTTTAGTATGAATTTGGTTGAAGCCGCACCGCTTGATGGATTGTCGGCGCAATAAACAGACGAGTATTATTATGGTGTGTGTATAAGGACCACAAAATGGCACCTATTATCAGACAATATATGCCGTTTTGTTTACAGTATACAATACCAACAGTGGAAGTTCTCCTGGGACAGACAGAGTCCTTGTGAGCCCAAGTCCAGGGTTCAACAGTGTTCTGGTCAGTCTCGCTCGTGTGTGTCGCCTCCACTCAACACCCCCCCGCCCTCCCCCCTCCTGGCCTCGGACACTGATAAAAGGGACAGGTGATTAGGTAACCAGTCCCAGCTGGGCAATCTACTCACCTGTCAGCTGGGCTTCGAAGCCGGGCCATACACACTCCCTTCCCGCAAGAGGCGTGCCGACAACGCCCCCCTCCACACCAACTTTCTCACCTTCTGGTACCTGCTAAAGTGGATTTGGGATCTGCATTAATCCTGAAAATATGCGCACTTCCGCCATTGTAGTCTGTGCCGACACCGTAGTCGATAAGCTCCTTCTTTTTCTCTATCTTTTTGTCATGGGGCATTCATCATTTCTAATATAAATCAGTATAAAGTTCTTACTTATAGCTGTCAGTAGACTAAATATCGAAGCGCTAAAAACTGTAGTGAGTTTACATCATTCATCTACGGAACTTTCGTTATTAGAGAGTTCCGGTCGGAAGGTTTTTTGTTGTTGTTGCACTAGTGAGAAGATGCTGCTCCGTTATTATTTAAGTAAAGTCTGAATGTCATTAAAACAGTTAGCTCCATCTTTTGACACTTCTTCCACTCCCATCCTTGCACGCTACACCGCTACATCAAGTTATTGTACCATGTGTCCCAGGCAAGAAATCTGCGTTCAAAAAACTCTGGCTTTTTAGTGATTTCCAGAGCCAAAAAAAAGTCTGCGGGCTATAGAGCGTTTTCTATTCGGGCTCCAGTACTCTGGAATGTCCTCTCGGTAACAGATAGAGATGCAACCTCAGTAGAAGCATTTAAGTCCCATCTTAAAACTCATTTGTACACTCTAGCCTTTAAATAGACCCCCTTTTTAGACCAGTTGATCTGCCATTTCTTTTCTTGTCTACTCTTCCCCCTCTTGAAGCCAGCACTTCATCCAGTGGCCATGGTTGAAGTGCTGGCTGTCCAGATTCGAGACCCGGGGTGGACCGCTCATCTGTGCATCGGTTGGGGACATCTCTGCGCTGCTGACCCGTCTCCGCTTGGGATGGTCCCCTGATGGTCACTCTATGGACTGGACTCTCACTATTATGTTAGATCCACTATGGACTGGACTTTTACAATATTATGCTAGACCCACTCGACGTCCATTGCATCAGGTCTCCCCATACGTATTATTCTCGTCAAATGTCACCCATTTGTGAACTACAGCATAAAAAAATATATATATATATATTTTTTGCGGGAATCGTATGTATTTCTAAAAGGAATCACAAATACCGTATTTTTCGGACTATAAAGCACACTTAAAATCCTTTCATTTTCTCGAAAATCAACATGGTGTGATGATAAGTGTGACCAGTAGATGGCAGTCATACGTACATAAGAGATATGTGTAGACTGCAATATGATGGCAGTAAACATCACCAAAACTTAATATGTTCCATTGAAAATAAAGAACATTACTGACCCGTCTCCGCTCGGAATGGTCCCTTGCTGGCCCCACTATGGACTGGACTCTCACTATTATGTTAGATCCACAATGGACTGGACTGTCACAATATTATGCTAGACCCACTCGACGTCCATTGCATCCGGTCTCCCTTAGAGGGGGGTGGGGTTCTTAACAGTGCACTGTTAAGAAGTTTTTGTCCGAGTTGGTTTGAATGAATGATGGGTTCCAACTTCTCTGTGAGCGCTTTGAGTATCTAACAATAAAAAAGCGCATATTAATCAATCAATCAATCAATCAATGTTTACTTATATAGCCCTAAATCACTAGTGTCTCAAAGGGCTGCACAAACCACTACGACATCCTCGGTAGGCCCACATAAGGGCAAGGAAAACTCACACCCAGTGGGACGTCGGTGACAATGATGACTATGAGAACCTTGGAGAGGACGAAAGCAATGGATGTCGAGCGGGTCTAACATGATACTGTGAAAGTTCAATCCATATTGGATCCAACACAGCCGCGAGAGTCCAGTCCAAAGCGGATACAACACAGCAGCCAGAGTCCCGTTCACAGCGGAGCCAGCAGGAAACCATCCCAAGCGGAGGAGGATCAGCAGTGCAGGGATGTCCCCAACCGATACACAGGCAAGCGGTCCATCCTGGGTCCCGACTCTGTATGAGCGGTCCATCCTGGGTCCCTACTCTGGACAGCCAGTACGTCATCCATGGCCACCGGATCGGACCGGACCCCCTCCACAAGGGAGAGTGGGACATATGAGAAAAAGAATCAATTGGTCTAAAAAGGGAGTCTATTTAAAGGCTAGAGTATACAAATGAGTTTTAAGGTGAGACTTAAATGCTTCTACTGAGGTGGCATCTCGAACTGTTACCGGGAGGGCATTCCAGAGTACTGGAGCCCGAAATGAAAATGCTCTATAGCCCGCAGACTTTTTTTGGGCTTTGGGAATCACTAATAAGCCAGAGTCCTTTGAATGCAGATTTCTTGCCGGGACATATGGTACTATACAATCGGCAAGATAGGATGGAGCTAGACCGTACAGTATTTTATACGTATGTAGTAAAACCTTAAAGTCACATCTTAAGTGCACAGGAAGCCAGTGCAGGTGAGCCAGTACAGGCGAAATATGATCAAACTTTCTTGTTCTTGTCAAAAGTCTAGCAGCCGCATTTTGTACCAACTGTAATCTTTTAATGCTAGACATGGGGAGACCCGAAAATAATACGTTACAGTAATCGAGATGAGACGTAACAAACGCATGGATAATTATCTAATCCATTATTATTATTATTATCTTTATAACCTGTAATACTTTAGCTACACTTTTTCACCTGTAGTCAATTTAATCATAAATTAATTATTATTATTATTATTTTTTTTTCTCTTTTTCTTTCCAAGATGGCGCTACTGTAGTGGCTGCTGTAGGCAGGAGCTCTGTGCTCTTGTGTCATCCTTTTGTGTTTCCCTCTTGTTTTCATGTGGTATTATATTTTTTTGCCCTTTGTGTGACAAGGGGTGGCACCTTCGTGACCTCTGCAGTGCTTTTTTGGTGGACTTCTGGATCTGCCTCCCGGGAGCCTTTTGGCCATGGAGACCAGCTGCTGGGTCTCTGCCACACCGTAGTCGGTTTGGAGAGACTGGAGGAGATGCGGATGAGGGGACAGGGCTGCGGAGCTAGCACTGAGCGCCAGGACCGAGAGGCTTCGCGGTGTCTTGGCTGGGTGAGCAGGTGTCGGACACCTCAGTCTCCTTGGACGTATCCTCGCTCATCCATGCGGACTGGACACTGGCTGAGAGTTGGTTGGCGGCCGAGAGTGGAGTCGGCTCTCTTGGTTGCTCTGTTGGGTCTGCTCCTGTCTCTGGCCATGCTCCCTCCACCCCAGCAGACGATTGCGTGGAACACCGCAGAGGCCACCGGAGTGTATATGTTTCTTTTACTTTTTATTCATAGCTGTATGTAGAAGTGGCAGGTTTTATCTGCTGCTTTAATGTCTTTAATGTCCTTTGTGTTATTTGATGTTTCCCTCTTACACACATGTGAGAGGGATGTGTACTATGAATATGAGTTGTTGTTGTTTTTTTCCCTTGGCCTCAGTCTGGACCCCCCTCTCCAGTATTTTATTTTATTTTATTTTAATCTTCAATTTTTTTCTCAACCTCCCCCCCTTGTTTACCTGTATCTCATCTTTTTTGTAAAGGGCGCTGGAAGCCGGCAGACCCGTCAACGATCCTGTTCTGTCTCCCTGTAATGTTTGTCTGATCTTGAATGGGATTGTGCTGAAAATTTAAATTTTCCTGAAGGAACTCTCCTGAAGGAATAAATAAAGTACCATCTAATCTATCTAATCCAATCTAAAAAAAAACCACACATTATGAAAGCATGACACTGGAGTTTTGTGAACCCAGTTTTTTTCGTGATTTATCACCTTAATTCACATTTTATTCCTCACGTGGTTAAATTTCAAAATATCAGTAGGCACCCTCTGTCAAAAGAAAAGATTTCCAGGCCTTCAACAGACAAAAGCTGAAGTTTTATGTTCACACCAGCTGCTCCCGGGGTCCTGAGTCATCAGTGCTAGTTGGCAGTTTTGTCCTCAAGGAATGAAGCCTAATGAAATTGTCTTGGAAGCCAACCTGTCCATTAACCTCAATGAGTCCTCTCCTCCTCCGAGTACACATCCTGAAATGTCAGCACCTGGTAAGGTAATCATTAGGTCATTTATATTGATAAGCAATTTGTGGAAACCCGTGCAGAGACTGATTATGCTGCTGCACAAATTATTGCAATTATTATTTTAACTGCTAAGGCTTCTTTTTAAAATAGTGAAATATACGGTGGCATTTAAGGTGTCAACTGAATCTTGTCATTTTTTTTCAAGTTACATCAAACTCAGGGACAAGACCGAACCTAACTTGGTGCAAGTCTTGTGAGTGATGATGAAGATAATTACGCTCGGCAGGAATAGGGCAAAGATGACACCCTTAATGGAATGTCTTTTGGTGTTAAATACAAGGGGGGTAGATTAGTTTTCCACGTCTGATTAGTGTTGTCTCAAGTACATTTTGGTATCAGTACCAATATACCAAAACATATTTATTAGTTATTTACAAATCCCCAAAAAAGTCTGTGGACTATAAAGCGTTTTCTATTCAGGCTCCAGTACTCTGGAATGCCTTCCCGGTAACAGTTAGAGATGCTACCTCAGTAGAAGGAGTTAAGTCCCATTTTAAAACTCATTTGTATACTCTAGCCTTTAAATAGACCTCCCTCTTAGACCAGTTGATCTGCCGTTTCTTTTCTGCTCCGGGGGCACAGATTCGGTGACTGCAGATGAGGCGCTAGCTGTCCAAAGTCAGGACCCTGGGTGGACCACTCATCTGTGCATCAGTTGGGAACGTCTCTGGGCTGCTGACCTGTCTCCACTCAAGATGATCTCCTGCTGGCCCCACTATGGACTGGACTCTCACAATATCATGCTAGATCCACTATGGACTGGGCTCTCACACTATTATGCTGGATCCACTTTGGACTGGACTCTCAAAATATTATGCAAGATCCACTATGGCCTGGACTCTCACTATTATGTTAGATCCACTATGGACTGAACTCTCAAAATATTATACTATATCCACTATGGACTGGACTCTCACACTATTATGCTATTGTCACAGTCAGTCCGTCTGTTTTTCTCTGTGTGTCTTTGGGAGAGTGGGCGTGTTTTGGGCGTAGGCTTGGCTCCAGCTCTCAGCCTGACACAGCTGATCCCAGCACCCTAATCACTCACCAGCCTGCCATCAACTCATCACCTGCAGCCTACAAATGTTTGGACTCCACTCGGCGCGATTGCCAGATCGTTTCACCTCGCTACATGTGGTAACGCTTCTCGCCAGTTTGTCCTAGAATTCTAGCAATTTTGATAATCTTGCAAACCTGCTATTTTTTGTGTTTTTTTTGCTCCTCATCTTACCCGTGTTTTTTCCTCTGCCTTCAGTTCCCTACTTGCCGTGTGTGCCTGCCTCAGCCTGCTAGTCTCGGCCTGCTAGCCTCGGCCTGCTAGCCACAGCCTGCTAGCCACAGCCTGCTAGCCACAGCCTGCTAGCCTCAGCCTGCTAGCCTCAGTGTGCTCTCCTGGACTGCAAAGCCTAGGACTACAAGCTGCCTCGTTTTCCCTCAGGTTTTATTAATAATAACCCTTGAACACGATTTCAGCTTGTCTTTACTGCATTTGGGTCCACCCATTTTACCCCCCCCGTGACAGAACGATCTGGCCCTTTACAATGGACCCAGCAGATTTTGACCGTGTGAGGGAGGCCCTTGCCAATCAAGGACAGCGTTTGGGAAACCATGACCAACTATTACAAAAACTTATTGACCAGATGTCACGCGTTTCCACCCAGCTCACAACTCTCATCAATCAACAAGCTCAACCACAACCCGAACCACCTGCACCACCTGCACCCCATGCTGTTCCTGCTGCAGAGCCACACATTCCCCCGCCTGATAAATATTCTGGCAATCCTAGCACCTGTCGTGAATTTTTAACTCAGATCCAGCTTGCTTTTGAAGCTCAGCCCTCTCGTTTTGGCCGTGAGGCAGCCAAAATTGCTTATATAGCCAACCTGCTACAGGGGCCCCCTTTGAGTTATTTTAATGCCCTTCGTGAGCAAGGATCCCCTGCAGTCCAGTCCTTTGCTGCACTATCTGCAGAACTGAAGCGGGTCTACGACCACCCCATACGAGGGCAGCAAGCAGGTCAGCAGTTGTTGCGACTTCGTCAAGGGAAACGCTCAGTAAGAGAATTTGCCTGTGAATTCCGGTCCCTAGCTGTGGAGTCTGGCTGGAATGACCAGGCCCTTCTCACTGCTTTCCAGAATGGGCTTAGTCGGGTCATTGGAAGGGAGATTGCTCTGAGGAATGAGCAGTTGTCCTTAGACGAAGCTATTACAGCAGCTATCAACATCTCAGACCAGATGGCCCAGTGGCAAGCTGACCCCGTTTCTTGCAGGTCATTGGAACCCTCCAGCTTTAGACCCGGGTCGGCCGAGCCCAATTTGCCAATGTGCAAAGCCTTAACCTCCAGTTCCCCTGTTGAGGAGCCCATGCAGGTGGGTCGGGCTCACCTTACACCTGAAGAGCGCCTCCGCAGAAGGAGGGCAGGGGTGTGTCTCTATTGTGGTCAACCTGGCCATTTCCTTGCCACCTGTTCTTTGCGGCCAAAAGAGTAGGCTCACCAGTAACAGTGGGGGTTCTGGTGAGCCAAGCTGTCTCCTCCCCTAAGTCCCTATGCCGTATGCAGTTTTCTGCTAGTCTCCGTTGGCAATCTCAGTCCATGTCTCTCCTTGCTCTGGTGGACTCGGGGGCGGATGAGAACTTTTTGGACGCCGACGTTGCTACCCAAATGGGCATTACCATCGAACCACTTCCCTCACCCTTACAAGCCAATTCCCTGACTGGTCGACTCCTTGCCCGTGTCACTCACCGATCCGAACCTGTGCACCTCCTTGTCTCTGGTAATCATCTTGAACAAATCCAATTCCACATTATCTCTTCTCCTCATGCTCCTGTAGTCCTTGGTCAGCCCTGGTTAAGACTTCACAATCCTCACATTGACTGGTTTGCAGCCAAAGTGGTGAGCTGGAGCTCCTACTGTCTTTCCACCTGCCTGCGGTCTACCCGCTCCCCTGCTGAGGACACAGTCTCCCCGGTTGTTGCAGAGCCCCCAGACCTGCCCAAGGTTCCCTCTGTCTACCATGACTTAGAAGAGGCCTTCAGCAAGCAACATGCACTGTCCCTCCCTCCGCACCGCCCTTATGACTGTGCCATTGACCTGCTTTCAGGAGCTCCCCTGCCTTCCAGTCGGTTATACAATCTGTCACGCCCTGAGAGAGAGGCGATGGAAAAATACATCCATGACTCATTGGCTGCAGGCATTATTCGACCCTCATCTTCCCCACTCGGTGCAGGTTTTTTTTTTGTGGGTAAAAAAGATGGCACTCTACGTCCCTGTATAGATTTTCGAGGGTTGAATAATATCACCATTCATAACAAATACCCACTGCCTTTACTGGCATCTGCCTTTGAACCCCTCCAAGGAGCAACTGTGTTTTCCAAGTTAGACCTTCGCAATGCCTACCATTTGATTCGAATCCGAGCTGGTGATGAATGGAAAACAGCCTTTAGGACTCCCCTTGGCCATTTTGAATACTTGGTTATGCCCTTTGGCCTGACTAATGCCCCAGCAGTTTTTCAAGCTCTGGTGAACGATGTCCTCCGAGACTTGATTAACCGCTCCGTTTTTGTGTATCTGGATGATATCCTGATTTTCTCCCGCAACCCGGAGGAACATGTGGTTCACGTCAGACAAGTGCTCCAGCGCCTTCTTGAGAACAAGCTCTACATTAAAGCTGAAAAATGTGAGTTCCATGTGGGTTGAGTATGTCCACAAGGTTTCTCGGTTTCATCATTGAGAGTGGTCAGGTGAAGGCAGACCCCGAAAAGGTGCGAGCTGTGGTGGACTGGCCACAACCAACCTCAGTTAAACGTCTCCAGGGCTTTCTGGGCTTTGCAAACTTTTACCGCCGGTTCATCCAGAACTACAGTCAAGTGGTCGCACCCCTCACAAGACTCACATCTCCATCTATCCCATTCACTTGGACGGCAGAGGCTGACGCGGCTTTCAAGGAGCTTAAGAGACAATTTACCACAGCCCCTGTCCTGATTCATCCTGACCCCTCACGCCAGTTCATCCTGGAAGTTGATGCCTCAGAGTCTGGAGTGGGGGCTGTACTATCCCAGCGTTCTGCCAAGGACCAGAAGCTCCATCCATGTGCGTTCTTCTCATATCGGCTACAACCTGCTGAGCGCAATTATGATGTAGGTAATAGGGAACTGCTGGCAGTCAAACTCGCTCTGGAAGAATGGAGGCACTGGCTTGAGGGAGCAGAACACCCCTTCATCATCTGGACAGACCATAAAAACCTGACCTACATTCAGTCTGCAAAGCGCCTCAATTCCCGTCAGGCCCGGTGGGCTTTGTTTTTTGGTCGATTCCACTTCACACTGACCTACCGTCCAGGATCCCGCAACATCAAACCGGATGCCCTGTCACGTCAATTCACTTCGGAGGGTCCCACCAGTCCTGAGCCTATTCTTCCGGCCTCGTGTGTGGTGGCCACAGTGACTTGGGAGATAGAGTCGGTGGTCCGAAGGGCTCAGCAAGACCAACCAGACCCGGGTAATGGTCCTGATAACCGCCTTTTTGTGCCTGATGCTGTACGTTCACAGGTTCTTCTGTGGGCACACGCTTCCCTATTTGCCTGCCACCCAGGAGTTGGCCGCACCATGACTCTCCTCAAGCGACACTTTTGGTGGCCTACCATGGATGCTGATACCCGTGCTTTTGTGTCTGCCTGTACTGTGTGTGCCCGTGGAAAATCCTCCAATCGACCACCTGCCGGCCTACTCCATCCCTTGCCAGTCCCAAGCCGCCCCTGGTCTCATATTTCACTGGATTTTGTCACTGGCCTCCCGCCTTCTCAGGGAAATTCGGTTATCCTCACTATAGTGGACAGATTTTCCAAATCAGTGCATTTTGTGGCTCTACCCAAACTCCCCACATCCCTGGAAACAGCCAACCTCATGGTCCAGCATGTGTTCCGTCTTCATGGTATTCCTTCAGATGTGGTCTCTGATAGAGGGCCTCAGTTTACTTCAGAGGTTTGGAAGGCTTTCTGTCGGGCTATTGGAGCCACTGTGAGTCTGACTTCGGGTTATCACCCTCAGTCTAATGGGCAAACCGAACGGGCAAATCAAGACCTAGAAGCGGCCCTCCGATGTGTCGTTGCTAAGAACCCCTCCTCTTGGAGCACCCACCTGGTATGGGTTGAGTATGCCCACAACTCATTACCCTGTGCAGCTACTGGATTGTCACCATTTGAGGTATCCTTGGGATAACTACCTCCGTTGTTTCCTGCTGAGGAAGATGACATCTCCGTACCTTCAGTAGAGGCTCATATGCGGCGTTGCCGCAAGGTGTGGAAAGATGCTCGTGCTGCCATCCTCCGCTCTGTGGACCGAAATCGTCGATATGCTGACCGACACCGAAGTACGGCCCCTGTATACCATCCTGGTCAGCAGGTGTGGCTTTCCTCTAAAGACCTCCCCCTGAAGGTGGACTCTAAGAAACTTGCACCCCGGTATGTTGGCCCTTATGAAATCATTTCCATCATCAATCCAACAGTAGTTAAACTCAAATTACCTGCACGCTGGAGGATCCATCCCACCTTCCATGTCTCTCAACTGAAGCCTGTTTCAACCAGCCCACTGTCTCCCCCTGACACGCCCCCTCCTCCCCCCTGTGTCATCGATGACCACCCAGCCTACACGGTCCGGCGACTGCTGGATGTGCGCCGTCGGGGTAGAGGTCTACAGTGCTTGGTGGACTGGGAGGGGTATGGACCTGAGGAGCGTTGCTGGGTGCCACGCAGCTTCATCCTGGACCCTTCCCTCATCTTGGCCTTTAACCGTAGTCACCCGGGCAAGCCTGGGGGATCGCCTGGAGGCGTTCCTTGAGGGGGGGGGCACTGTCACAGTCAGTCCGTCTGTTTTTCTCTGTGTGTCTTTGGGAGAGTGGGCGTGTTTTGGGCGTAGGCTTGGCTCCAGCTCTCAGCCTGACACAGCTGATCCCAGCACCCTAATCACTCACCAGCCTGCCATCAACTCATCACCTGCAGCCTACAAATGTTTGGACTCCACTCGGCGCGATTGCCAGATCGTTTCACCTCGCTACATGTGGTAACGCTTCTCGCCAGTTTGTCCTAGAATTCTAGCAATTTTGATAATCTTGCAAACCTGCTATTTTTTTTGTTTCTTTTGCTCCTCATCTTACCCGTGTTTTTTCCTCTGCCTTCAGTTCCCTACTTGCCGTGTGTGCCTGCCTCAGCCTGCTAGCCTCGGCCTGCTAGCCACAGCCTGCTAGCCACAGCCTGCTAGCCACAGCCTGCTAGCCTCAGCCTGCTAGCCTCAGTGTGCTCTCCTGGACTGCAAAGCCTAGGACTACAAGCTGCCTCGTTTTCCCTCAGGTTTTATTAATAATAACCCTTGAACACGATTTCAGCTTGTCTTTACTGCATTTGGGTCCACCCATTTTACCCCCCCGTGACAGCTATATCCACTATGGACTGGACTCTCCCACTATTATGTTAGATCCACTATGGACTGGACTCTCACACTATTATGTTAGATCCACTATAGACTGGACTCTCACAATAATATGCTAGATCCATTATGGACTGGACTCTCACACAATTATGCTAGATCCATTATGGACTGGACTCTCAAAATATTATGCTAGATCCACTATGGACTGGACTCTCACACTATTATGTTAGATCCACTATGGACTGGACTCTCACAATAATATGCTACATCCACTATGGACTGGACTCTCACACTATTATGCTAGATCCATTATGGACTGGACTCTCAAAATATTATACTAGATCCACTATGGACTGGACTCTCACACTATTATGCTAGATCCATTATGGACTGGACTCTCAAAATATTATGCTAGATCCACTATGGACTGGACTCTCACACTATTATGTTAGATCCATTATGGACTGGACTCTCAAAATATTATGCTAGATCCACTATGGACTGGACTCTCACACTATTATGTTAGATCCACTATGGACTGGACTCCCCGACTATCTTGTTGGATCCACTATGGACTGGATGCTCATCCTATTATGTTAGATCCACTATGGACTGGACTCTCACAATATTATGCTAGATCCATTATGGACTGGACTCTCAAAATATTATGCTAGATCCACTATGGACTGGACTCTCACCCTATTATGCTAGATCCACTATGGACTGGACTCCCCGACTATCGTGTTAGATCCACTATGGACTGTACTCCCACAATATTATGCTAGAGCCACTCGACGTCCATTGCACCGGTCGCCCAGGGTGTGGGTGTTCCCACATCTGCGTTCTGCTCCAAGGTTTCACATTGTCATCCAACTGGATTGAGTTTTCCTTGCCCTGACGTCGGATATGAACCGAGGATGTTGTTGTGGCTTCTGCAGCCCTTTCAGACACTCGTGATTTAGGGCTATAGAAGTAAACACTGTTTGATTGATTGATACTTTTCTAAATAAAGGGGACCACAAAATATTGTATTTTTGGCTTTATTTTAACAAAAAATCTTACAAGAGCAGTCACACACTATGTTATGTTTTCAGAAAGGAAAGATGACGACTCAGACAACAGGGGGTAATGTTCAATGATTTATTATATATATATATATATATATATATATATATATATATATATATATATATATATATATATATATATATATATATATATATATATATATAATAAATCTGCTGGGAACGTCTGGCAGAGTCTCCTGTCAGACAAAGTTTCAATTCCCACCTCCGGAAGAACTTTGAACATGTCACGAGGGAGGTGCTGGACATTGAGTCCGAGTGGACCATGTTCCGCACCTCTATTGTCGAGGCGGCAGATCGGAACTGTGGCCGCAAGATAGTTGGTGCCTGTCGGGGCGGCAATCCTAAAACCCCTTGGTGGACACCAGCGGTGAGGGATGCCGTCAAGCTGAAGAAGGAGTCCTATCGGGTCCTTTTGGCTCATAGGACTCCGGAGGCAGTGGACAGGTACCGACAGGCCAAGCGGTGTGCAGCTTCAGCGGTCGCGGAGGCAAAAACTCGGACATGGGAAGAGTTCGGGGAAGCCATGGAAAACGACTTCCGGACGGCTTCGAAGCGATTCTGGACCACCGTCCGCCGCCTCAGGAAGGGGAAGCAGTGCACTGTCAACACCGTGTATGGTGCGGATGGTGTTCTGCTGACCTCGACTGCGGATGTTGTGGATAGGTGGAAGGAATACTTCGAAGACCTCCTGAATCCCACCAACACGTCTTCCTATGAGGAAGCAGTGCCTGGGGAATCTGTGGTGGACTCTCCTATTTCTGGGGCTGAGGTCGCTGAGGTAGTTAAAAAGCTCCTCGGTGGCAAGGCCCCAGGGGTGGACGAGATCCGCCCGGAGTTCCTTAAGGCTCTGGATGCTGTGGGGCTGTCTTGGTTGACAAGACTTTGCAGCATCGCGTGGACATCGGGGGTGGTACCTCTGGATTGGCAGACCGGGGTGGTGGTTCCTCTCTTTGAGAAGGGGGACCGGAGGGTGTGTTCCAACTATCGTGGGATCACACTCCTCAGCCTTCCCGGAAAGGTTTATTCAGGTGTACTGGAGAGGAGGCTACGTCGGATTGTCGATCCTCGGATTCAGGAGGAACAGTGTGGTTTTCGTCCTGGTCGTGGAACTGTGGACCAGCTCTATACTCTCGGCAGGGTTCTTGAGGGTGCATGGGAGTTTGCCCAACCAGTCTACATGTGGTTTGTGGACTTGGAGAAGGCATTCGACCGTGTCCCTCGGGAAGTCCTGTGGGGAGTGCTCAGAGAGTATGGGGTGTCGGACTGTCTTATTGTGGCGGTCCGTTCCCTGTACGATCAGTGCCAGAGCTTGGTTCGCGTTGCCGGCAGTAAGTCGAACACATTTCCAGTGAGGGTTGGACTTCGCCAAGGCTGTCCTTTGTCACCGATTCTGTTCATAACTTTTATGGACAGAATTTCTAGGCGCAGTCAAGGCGTTGAGGGGTTCCGGTTTGGTAACCGCAGGATTAGGTCTCTGCTTTTTGCAGATGATGTGGTCCTGATGGCTTCATCTGACCGGGATCTTCAGCTCTCGCTGGATCGGTTCGCAGCCGAGTGTGAAGCGACTGGGATGAGAATCAACACCTCCAAGTCCGAGTCCATGGTTCTCGCCCGGAAAAGGGTGGAGTGCCATCTCCGGGTTGGGGAGGAGACCTTGCCCCAAGTGGAGGAGTTCAAGTACCTAGGAGTCTTGTTCACGAGTGAGGGAAGAGTGGATCGTGAGATCGACAGGCGGATCGGTGCGGCGTCTTCAGTAATGCGGACGTTGTACCGATCCGTTGTGGTGAAGAAGGAGCTGAGCCGTAAGGCAAAGCTCTCAATTTACCGGTCGATCTACGTTCCCATCCTCACCTATGGTCATGAGCTTTGGGTCATGACCGAAAGGATAAGATCACGGGTACAAGCGGCCGAAATGAGTTTCCTCCGCCGTGTGGCGGGGCTCTCCCTTAGAGATAGGGTGAGAAGCTCTGCCATCCGGGAGGGACTCAAAGTAAAGCCGCTGCTCCTCCACATCGAGAGGAGCCAGATGAGGTGGTTCGGGCATCTGGTCAGGATGCCACCCGAACGCCTCCCTAGGGAGGTGTTTAGGGCACGTCCAACCGGTAGGAGGCCACGGGGAAGACCCAGGACACGTTGGGAAGACTATGTCTCCCGGCTGGCCTGGGAACGCCTCGGGATCCCCCGGGAAGAGCTAGACGAAGTGGCTGGGGAGAGGGAAGTCTGTGTTTCCCTGCTTAGGCTGTTGCCCCCGCGACCCGACCTCGGATAAGCGGAAGATGATGGATGGATATATATATATATATATATATATATATATATATATATATATATATATATATATATTAAAAAAATATATATATGTATATATATATATATATATATATATATATATATATATATATATCTGTGACATGCAGTAGTGGGGTTCATGGCTGGTGAGGCACTGACTTCATCACAGTCAGATTTATAAACATATGAACCCTATAGAGAATCTTATTCACCATTTGATTGGCAGCAGTTAACGGGTTATGTTTAAAAGCTCACACCAGCATTCTTCCCTGCTTGGCACTGTGCTTACATAAATATCAACATTAAGTCATCTATCGTTCGAACTTCAATAAATAAGTTACACTTATTATTATCATTATTAGTGATAATACTGCTAACATTAACAATATTAAATAATCACATGTATTTAGAAAATAACAAACACGACAGTACACAGTGGTGTCACTATGACAGGTGTAACCGAGTTCCAGCGCCAGTGTTCATTCATTGTCTTTACTGTAGCATAAAAAATGCAGACGGCCTTAAAACGCCACAATACTCAGTCACCATATTTAAGTACCCCAAATAAAGAGTCGACATAAATATAAATTCAATCGAATCAGAGACATTGGAGGAAACGGGATTAAAAACCCGATGCTAACCGCCCATAGAAAATAAATGGGTATGGCTTGTAGTTACTATTAGCAAACAAATTCACTTACCAACTCGGCTTAATATCTCAACATCGACACACTCTTTCGTCACAACTCGGCCCTGATGGTCGGCACCTATAAGTTTACAATTACTTGTAAAATGTTGGACGGTTGTTTTTACGATATGCAAGCAAACGACAGCTTTAACACATACCGGCTTCAGATGTCCCCAGGCCTAGCCTTGTCGCAAGAATGATCTCTGGGATCACTAGCGCCCTCTACCACCAGGAGGCGAGCCTCACACAGTGAGTCTTCGCAGCCGTTTTATGATTGCCCAGCACAAAAAATACGTTACACACATACAGTTGTTGACAAAATACACTGTACATTATATACCTTAGCTAACTAAACTATGGAAATGTATAATATAATTCAGCAGCCAGCAGTTAGACGAGTCATTGCGCAATCCATGGCGACGCGGAGGCTCAGCTGGCTGTGACTCACCGCAAGTCTTTTCTCAGTATTTGAACGGCAAATGTGAAAATTCAGCGATTTTGAATTAAAATAATCTAAAACTGGTGAAGTTAAATGGAAAAAAACTTCATAGTATAATCAATGAATAGATATAACAATTTAATTTTTTTTTTTTCTTTTTACATGTTTTTCTTTCCATGATGCTAGGTGAGGCCCCTCCCCTGACTGCACGTCACTGATATTGGTTATAACGGTTTTGTGGTATAACAGGTAATAGCACTAAAGCTACAAAATGTTGAAAAAGATTTAAAAAATGCTACCCTTGGAAACTGGGCAGAATTGTTACTGACAGTTTGGCTGTCTTAGTGCTCTTGTTTTGTCAGTGTTTCCTGTTTGGTCTCTGTGTCCTGAAGCACACCTTGACTTTCTGTTCCATGTCCTGTCAGCACACCTGTTCTTTGTTTAATTAGTTCTATTTAGTTCCGCCTGGGTCTCTCCTTCAGTGCTGGATCATTCTCCCTTTGAGACTGATGCTGAGTGTGCTGTTTTTGTTTGTTCCCTGCTTTCTTGTGAGTAATAAATTGGTTTTACTTGTGTTGTATATTTGTTGATCGGTCACTCTCCCAGGACAGAGTGACTGTGTGATGGGTGATAAGCCAAGGAGACGCCAAAGAGGAATCGTCGAACAAATAGCTTTATTTGTTTCAGCAAACTTTAGACTGCAACTGCAGCTTCCAGGAGAAAGAGTATGGGCCTGAATACTCTTCTATTGTCCTCTCTGGATGGACCACTGTCCCCTACGTACCCCTTACACAAAAATCCCCACTCTTCATACCTCTAGCCTTGGAGCCGGCCAGTCTGGACAACGCCCAGTTTGTTTGTACGAATGCAGGCAAAACCTGGGCGCTGTCATTTTCTTTTTTTCCATTGCTCAAAAAAAAAAAAAGGAGAAAAAAAATCTATGTTGTATTGAATAATTATTTAAAAATGATCACTTTAAAATGTTTTATGTGGAAAAAATATTGCATATGTTTTGTGGTTGCCATATAAAAACATCAACGTTTTGACAAAAGAGCATAAAACAAACAAAATAATAGTTCAAACTTAAAATCGACAGGTATATCGGAAGTTGATCTTGAAATTTAAGTGTTAAAAGTAAAAAAAAACTAATACAAATGTATTACTTTATGAGTGGGAAACCTTTCGGATCTCAATTATATTTAGTAGGATTTTATTTAACTTTACTCAAAAATATTAAATAATTAAAATCAATGGTTTCCTGCATTATTCATTTTTGAGGGCTTTAATTGCTAAATAAAGGAACTCTCCTGAAGGAATCAATAAAGTACTATCTATCTATCTATCTATCTATCTATCTATCTATCTATCTATCTATCTATCTATCTATCTATCTATCTATCTATCTATCTATCTATCTATCTATCTATCTATCTATCTATCTATCTATTTATCTATCTATCTCTCTATCTATCTATCTCTCTATCTATCTATCTATCTAGCTATCTATCTATCTAGCTATCTACCTATCCATCTATCTATCCATCTATCTAAATACTGCATATTTCAGAAGGGTTAAAACCAATAACAATCAGTTCCCAGTAGTTTATTTTATTTTTAGAATTTTTTTTCAAAATTTTACCCGTCGCGGAATACCCCTAAAAAAAGCTTTAAAGTGCCAGATTTTCGCTATCTGCGAAGCCACTGTCCATTTTCCTGTGACGTCATCCAGTGATTCCAATACAAACAATGGCGAATAGCAAAGCAAGATATAGCGACATTAGCTCGGATTCAGACTCGGATTTCAGCGGTTTAAGCGATTCAACAGATTACGCATGTATTGAAACGGATGGTTGGAGTATTGAGGCAGATAGCGAAAACGAAATTGAAGAAGAAACTGAAGCTATTGAGCGAATAGCTATTGACGCTATTCGGCCATGTCTGCCTTAGCATCGCCGGTAAAATGTGCAGACCAAACGATCAGGACTTTCGCATTGACACTGGAGCAACTTAAATCTGTCGATTGGTAAGTGTTTGTTTGGCATTAAATGTGGGTGGAAGGAAACGCTGGATGTAAATATAGTTTCAAATGTACATACAGCTAGCCTAAATAGCATGTTAGCATCGATTAGCTGGCAGTCATGCCGCGACCAAATATGTCTGATTAGCACATAAGTCAATAACATCAACAACACTCCCCTCTGTGATTTAGTTGACTTTATCGTTGGGAATGCATCTGCTTTGAGTGTCGCAGGATATCCAGACATTCTGTGCCATCTCTGTCGTAGTATCGCCGGTAAAAACCAAACGAAGGACTTTCGCAAATCTTGACACTGGAGTAACTTAAATACGTCGATTGGTAAGTGTTTGTTTGGCTTTAAATGTGGGTGGAGGGGAAAGGCTGGATGTAAATTGAGCTACAAATGAGGCATAATGCTGCAATATGTACATACAGCTAGCCTAAATAGCATGTTAGCATCGATTAGCATGCCGTGCTAATCGATGCACATTCTACGTAAATCAACTTGAATCCGTCCCTGATCCTGTTGTTACACCCTCCGACAACCCCGACGAGGCATGATGTCTCCAAGGTACCGGAAAACAGTCGAAAAAACAGAAAATGACAGAGTTGATTCGACTTGCTGCGTGTAATGTGGTGGAGAAAATGGCGTTGACTACCTAGGTGACGTCACGTTTTGACGTCATCGCTCCGAGAGCAAATATTAGAAAGGCGTTTATCCATCCATCCATCCATTTTGTACCGCTTATTCCCTTTTGGGGTCGCGGGGGGCTCTGGCGCCTATCTCTTGTCCAGGGTGTACCCTGCCTTCCGCCCGATTGTAGCTGGGAAAGGCGTTTAATTCGCCAAAATTCACCCATTTAGAGTTCGGAAATCGGTTAAAAAAATATATGGTCTTTTTTTCTGCAACATCAAGGTATATATTGACGCTTACATAGGTCCGGTGATAAAGTTCCCCTTTAGATTTTTCCATGTGCGGCCCTCTGTGGAAAAAGTTTGGAAACCCCTGCTGTAGGACTCCAATCGTCCTGGAGGCAAAAGCCACCACTTTCTGGAGAGGTGTGATGGACATCTGCACCCGAAGCTAGAATAATCCTCTAAAGGATTCCGTGAATGGTACACGGTATAATTCACCGCACTTGCATTCTGCCTACCATCCTTGGGGTCACGCTGCAAGCAACGCTCACCAGATCGTGACACCAAGTGCATTTTTTTTTTGCACTCAAATGGGATTATAATGAACACAAAACACATTGATGCAGGTCATCCTCTCCTAAAGAGACATATAGAAGACAAACCTGCCATGATCTTGAGATTTGCTAACAGAGCATACATTGGAGCTTCTGAAACAGGGGAGGAGGTGAAAAGGCACAAACGTCTACATCACAGGTGTCAAACTAAAGGCCCGTGGGCCAGATCTGGCCCGACACATAATTTTATTTGGCCCGTGAAAGCCTGGAAATATTATGTGTCGATAAATGACTCTCTTTTCTTACTAAATATATTTGTTCTTTCCAATGTGACACATAAAATAGGGGCGGTATAGATCGGTTAGTAGAGTGACCGTGCCAGCAACTTGAGGGTTCCAGTTTCGATTTCCGCCTCCGCCGTCCTAGTCATGGCCGTTGTGTCCTTGGGCAAGACACTTTACCCACCTGCTCCCAGTGCCACCCACACTGGTTTAAATGTAACTTAGATATTGGGTTTCACTATGTACAGCGCTTTGAGTCACTAGAGAAAAAGTGCTATATAAATATAATTCACTTCACCTCACTTAACAAAAATACATACTGTATGTAATTGCATATATTTTATATATTCCCTAATGATGCAACAAAATATATGAACATACATTAGAAAATGCTTATTAATATAAAAGATAACTATTTAAATATCTGCTTGATATATACACTGTAAAAAATGACAATAGTTTTTACACGTTTTTGTCATGAAATTACCTTTAGTACCATTTTTCCATGTACCGTATAACACTAAAAAAACGTAGATTTTACGGTAGAATAAAGGCAGCTCCGTTGCATAAATTTTACATTAAAAAACTGTGCTACTGTTCTTCCATTAAATTCCTTTAATTCTTGGTTCCATATTTCTGTATAATTAATGTTAAATTTATGATGAATGAGTTGCCAGTGTTTACAGTATAATCTACGCTGTTGTTTTAATTGTGTATTACTGTACATGAAATATGTCATGTCTTTGTGATCATGTTCTGTTTAGTTATGTTCTGTTTTGTTTTTGACTCCATTGGTTCCTGTTTTTGCACACCCTGGTTTGTTTTGGTTTCCATGATGTGGAGAGGGGCGTGTTCCATGCGTCCCCTGCGGGCGGGGTGTGTGCAGGGGCCGGCCATGAAGCAGCCAACAGGTGAGTGGATACCTCAGCTGGAACGAGTGATCTAATCACCTGTTCCCTTTATTAGCAGCGCTGGAGACCATGAAAGGGAGAGAGGCATGAGGACGCAGGAGGACGCAGGACAGACGCACAGAGACGAACAAGGGACAGCTGAAAAGCTGGACAGACGGACAATTGTGTAAAGTAAAAGATGTACTAAAGACTGTGTCAAACCTGAGAAGCTGAACAGACCGAAAATTGTGTAAAGTAAAAGATGTATTAAATACTGTGTCGAACCTGTATCCTGAGCTGTGCGAACCATGACGATGTCCACCACATCACCCGTGGAGGCGCTCGGGCAAGTGCTGGCCGAGGTATCGACAGCAAGCCGGCAACAGATGCAGCTAATCCAGCAGCTGATGGACAGATCCACGGTAGGAGGGGGAGCAGCGACATCCATGCAGCGAATGGGGGAGGCAGAAGATCCCCACACCTTCCTGGATGTCTTCGAGGCCACGGCGACCTCATGCGGATGGCCAGAGGCAGAGTGGGGCGTGAAGCTGCTACGGCTTCTGGTGGGGGAGGCACAGCGAGCGGCGTTGGCCCTCCCAGCAGCCGCCAGGATGCAGTATGATAATTTACGCCACGCCATCCTAGATCGGGTCGGCAGCAGCTCGGAGGATCACCGGAGAAGGTTCCGAGCAATGAAATTGGGCCAAGAAGACCGCCCATTCGTCCTGGCGCAACAAATGAGGGACGCGGTGAACAGATGGCTTCAACCAAATGGGCAAGATCCTCAAATGGTGGAAAGAATACTCCTGGAGCAGTTTGTCGACGCCCTCCCGCCCAGGACCGCAGCATTGGTGAGATACCACTGTCCAACGGAGGTTAAAACAGCAGTGGCACTGGCTGAGGACCACCTAGCGGTCCACAGGGACAACACACCAAAGGCAGCGGAAAGGCCCATCCCAGCTCCACGCCGACGATTCCCACCACCAGACCGACTGGCACTGGAGTGGCGCCCTAACCTGGCCGGAGGACCGGGCAGCAAGGATCAGGTCCCCTCTTGAACAATCAACACAAGCACACACACACACACGCACCCAGTCACACACACATACACATCCCACAAAGGGGGGGAAAGGGAAAAATAATTGTCTGACTCCTTGTCCGCTTCAGGGTAACAGCGCTGTCCAGAGAGGGCTTCACTCACAGAGTGCGCCTCAGACACCCGGACCGGTGTGCTGGGGTTGCAGTCAACCGGGTCACGTGCGCCAAGAGTGCTCCTTGATGGAGGTGGGGCAGGTGATGCAGGTTGTCGGGGCCCCAGCACCCGCCCCCGATTTAGGAGAGACGTACTGTGTCCCGGTAAAAATACAAGGGAGTACATACCGGGCGATGGTGGGTTCGGGCTGTAAACAGTCCATGATTCACCAAAACCTGGTTTGACCCAGGGTGTTGAGGCAGGAGACACGGGGAAAAATCAGGTGTATTGATGGGGATGTGCACAAGAATCCGATTGTGCCAGTGGAAATTTGGTATGAGGGTCAAAAGCATAAGGTTAAGGTTGCCGCAAGCGCGCACCTTACGTATCCCATAATTTTAGGAACAAATTGGCCGGGGTTTAACCAGTTAGTGACACAATGTGTGGGGATGCGTTCACGGACTGTAGGACAGGGGAATATCCGCGCAGTACTTGCTGGCGACGCGGATTCATCCGGCACTGATAGGCGGGAACCGGCAGGGGCTTCGCGGGAGGCCCCACCGGCCCTCCGCTGGCAGTCCACGGAGGATTTTCCCCTTGAGCAGTCCCGCGATGAAACTTTGCATGCGGCCTGGGACCAGGTGGTTTGCATAGACGGTCAGCTGGTGCGCCCGGGGAAAACGCAGGTATTCCCCCACTTTGTGATTATTAGGGATAGGTTATATAGTGTGAGCCGTGACACTCAAACAGGTGAGGAGTCCACCCAGTTGTTGGTGCCAAAACCCCGCCGGGAAATGGTTTTCCAGGCGGGGCACTGCAATCCCCTTGCTGGCCACTTGGGGTACGAGAAAACACTCAATCGGGTCATGGTCCGTTTCTATTGGCCAGGCATCCGGGCAGACATACGCCGCTGGTGTACTGCCTGTCCGGATTGCCAGCTGGTAAACCCGGCGGCCGTCCCGAAGGCCCCTCTGCGCCCATTACCACTCATGGAGGTCCCGTTCGAAAGAATTGGGATGGACCTCATCGGACCATTTAACCCAAGCACACGGGGGTATCGCTTTGTGTTAGTTCTGGTGGACTACGCAACGCGGTATCCCGAAGCAGTGCCGCTGCGCTCCATCTCTGCCAAGAGTGTGGCGCAAGCACTCTTCACGGTCATTTCCCGCGTCGGAATCCCAAAAGAGATTTTGACGGACCAAGGCACGTCCTTTATGTCACGCATGATAAAGGAACTGTACGGGTTATTGGGGATTAAAGTGATCCGCACCAGTGTATACCACCCACAAACTGACGGGCTGGTGAAACGGTTTAATAAAACGCTAAAAACCATGATCCGTAAGTTCACGCACGAGGACAAACCTAATTGGGATAAATGGCTGGATCCCCTAATGTTTGCGATGCGGGAGGCACCCCAGACCTCTACCGGTTTGGCACCGTTCGAGTTGTTATACGGCAGGAAGCCGCGCGGCGTATTGGACCTAATTAAAAAAAGCTGGGAGGAAGGTTCAAGTCACAGTAAAAACGAAATACAATACGTTATGGACCTGCAAGCAAAACTCCACCAGGTGGGGCACTTGTCACGCAAAAATTTGCTCCGCGCCCAGCAAGGGCAACAGCGTACGTACAACAAGGGAACCCAGCTGAGAAAATTTTCACCGGGAGAAAAAAAACTTGTACTACTCCCAACTTCCAGCTCAAAATTGCTAGCAAAGTGGCAAGGACCCTTTGAGGTCACACGGTGGGTAAATGATGTGGATTACGAGGTTCGGCGCTCGGACCGAGGGGGAGGCTTACAAATTTACCATGTAAACCTACTAAAAGCATGGAAGGAGGCCGAGGCTGTCTCCATGGTGACGGTAGTGAGAGAGGATATCCCGCACTCTGCCTCTACTTCTCCTCTTCCCTGTGATGACCAGCTCACATTGGCTCAAAGACCGGAGGTGGCTGAGTTACAGCGGCGCTATGAAAGATGTGTTCTCCTCGCGGCCCGGGCGCACGGATCTCATCCGACATCATATTGAGACCAGCCCGGGGATTACGGTGCGGTCTCGGCCATACAGGCTTCCCGAGCATAAACGCAAAATAGTTCGGGACGAATTAAAAACCATGCTGGAATTGGGGGCAATAGAAGAATCCCACAGCGCATGGTGCAGCCCTATCGTTCTTGTAGGAAAGAAGAATGGGTCTGTGCGGTTCTGTGTGGATTACCGCAAGGTGAATGAGGTGTCACGTTTTGACGCGTACCCAATGCCTCGGGTCGACGAGCTTCTGGATCGGCTGGGCACTGCTCGTTTTTTAGTGACACTGGATTTAACCAAGGGCTACTGGCAGATTCCCTTATCACCAGAGTCCCGGGAAAAATCATCCTTCTCCACTCCGGAAGGTTTATACCAGTTTGTGACGCTCCCGTTCGGGTTGTTCGGTGCGCCTGCCACAATCCAGCGCCTCATGGACCGGGTGCTGCGACCCCACGCTGCATACGCGGCTGGCTACCTGGATGATGTTATCATCCAGAGTAGCAACTGGGAAGATCATCTGCGGCGGGTGGGGGCGCTGCTCGAGTCCTTGAGGCGGGCGGGGCTCACCGCCAACCCGGCGAAGTGCGCGGTTGGCCGGAGGGAGGTACAGTATCTGGGGTACCACTTGGGGGGGGAGGCTGCAGCCGCAGGTTGACAAGACGGCGGCTATTCCAGCCTGTCCACCCCCCAAGACTAAAAAGGAGGTGAGGCAGTTTTTGGATCTGGCGGGCTATTACCGTGGATTTATTTTGGGGACCTGACCAGCCCACTGACAGACCTCACCCGAAAGGGTGCTCCAGACCTGGTCCAGTGGACGGAGCGGTGCCAGCAGGTGTTTGAGGAGGTAAAGAAAGCACTCTGTGAGGAGCCGGTACTGCACATGCCAAATTTTAACATCCCTTTCTGTCTGCGTCCCCTGCGGGCGGGGTGTGTGCAGGGGCCGGCCATGAAGAAGCCAACAGGTGAGTGGATACCTCAGCTGGAACGAGCAATCTAATCACCTGTTCCCTTTATTAGCAGCGCTGGAGACCATGAAAGGGAGAGAGGCATGAGGACTCAGGAGGACGCAGGACAGACGCACAGAGACGAACAAGGGACAGCTGAAAAGCTGGACAGACGGACAATTGTGTAAAGTAAAAGATGTACTAAAGACTGTGTCAAACCTGAGAAGCTGAACAGACCGACAATTGTGTAAAGTAAAAGATGTATTAAATACTGTGTCAAACCTGTATCCTGAGCTGTGTGATACTGTGGTCAGAAGAAGCCGGGCGAGACACAGGAAACCTCCACACATGACTACCAATTAGTTTTCACCTGTCATGTCACGCACATGTTTTCAAGCACCACAGCACTATTTTAAGCCTGTAGTTGCCGGGCAGTCAGCCTGGCGACATCACCCTCTATCAAAACATGTCAAACTCAAATACAGAGTGGGCTAAAATTTAAAACTGAACAAAGTTTTAAAGGTTGAACAAGTTAACCTTTTAATAGGGACCCAAACAAGTTTTGGATTGAATATTGAACAAGCAAGGCTTATATAACTTTATATTGACGTGCAAAATCATCGAGTTTCAAATAATGATGAAAAAATATCAATGGCATATCAAATACAATTTTAATAAACATTGAATGCCTCTTTTCTATTTTGCAGCCTTCTGAGTTAAATATGAACATAAACTTTTTTCCACAGGCTAATAAGACATTTAAAAATAATTAACAATAATGAATGAATCAAACATTCAAGCCTTGAAGTAGCAAGAGAAAGTGAATGAATAAAATGTTAATTCATGCTCAGTTTGTTACACTGATTTGCTTTAACACTGACTATGGAACAAGCAACGCTTATATAACTTCATAGTGCAAAATCAACTTTCAAAAAATAAACGATAGAACATCGATGGCATATTAAATAAAATAAAATAAAACATCTAATGCCTCTTTTCTTTTTGCAGCTTTCTATAGTAAATATCAACCTTAACTTTTTCCACAGGCTAATACATTTGAAAATTAAATAACAATGAGGTGGGCGGGGTTGGTGGTAGCAGGGTTGTATATTGTAGCGTCCTGGAAGAGTTTGTGTATTTGTTCTGTTGTGTTTATGTTGTGTTACGGTGCAGATGTTCTCCCGAAATGTGCTTGTCATTCTTGTTTGGTGTGGATTCACAGTGTGACGCACATTTGTAACAGTGTTAAACTTGTTTATACCGCCACCCTCAGTGTGACCCGTATGGCTGTTGACCTTGCATTCACTTACGTGTGCTTACAAGCCGCTTACATTATGTGACTGGGTCGGCACGCTGTTTGTATGGAGGAAAAGTGGACGTGACGCCCCCAATATTGTTGTCGGAGTGGAAAGCAGGAGGAATTCCGAAGAATGGTTGTCCCGGGAGATTTTCGGTTGGGGCACTGAACTTCGGGAGTCTCCCGGGAAAATCGGGAGGGTTGGCATGTATGAGTATTAGCGGTGAATGCGGTGTTATAGCGGCACCACCGCAGTATAGTACCGGCGGGCCAACTCTAATATTGATTTGATATTGCCTCAAGGGCCAAATGAAATTACACGGCGGGCCAAATTTGGCCCGCGGGCCAGAGTTTGACACCAATGCTCTATCACCTTCTACTCACCCTCAACACAACCTTGTTATCCATGCCGATGATCTGTTCCTTTCTCGTTCCAAGTAAGTTTTTCGCTATTCATGCCATTGTGCAAGTTTTTGTTTTATGACCATAGTTTTGTCTTAGTGCAAATTTTAGTTTTCATAGCCAAGTTTTGAACTTCCACTGAGAGCCCCTTTTCTTTATACCCTTTGTTTTTGTGATATTTATGAGTTAAGATTAAAGATGTCCTTACCTCCACGCCATGTTCGTTCCAATCGCTCTGCATCTCGGGAAAACAAACCACACCATAGTCCACGCCCTGACAAAATAATGGTATCAAAGTTGATCATAAGGTAACAAACTAAGTGACCTCAAAAAATAATTACAATCAAATCAATACGCAATGATATACTTGTATATAAATCCATATATACTCATTACAAGTGGCCCTTTGAAGGCAACCGTAACTGCAATGTGGCCCTCAATGAAAACAAGTTTGACACCATAAATACACTTTTAACCAAGAATAACGCATATATTGCCAGAAAAAAACAGACTCCTAAAAAGCAACACGAATACAATCTATTTGGACATCAAACTGTAAGGTCTTCATAAAAATGAATGGGACACCAGAAAAAAGATAAATCTCTAGTTATTAGAAGCCCAGAAGAATTGGAAAAATACAGAGGGGAAACATTGACGGCTTTGGACTTTGAAATGCATACAAAATGGATTAATATGTACAGTATTATGATGGACATGCACAACAGAATTACACAGTGCAACATCTTTCATGACATGGACAATAAAAATCTGGAACATGGAAGTAAAAAGATCCAGACATAAACTGTTTCTACCAAATCAGGAATAATTTATTTATTACTCAGACAAACAATGAATGTTACATGTGTATATGTATATATATGCATATTGGTTGATTGGCAACACTAAATTGGCCCTAGTGTGTGAATGTGAGTGTGAATGTTGTCTGTCTATCTGTGTTGGCCCTGCGATGACGGGGCGACTTGTCCAGGGTGTACACCGCCTTCCGCCCGATTGTAGCTGAGATAGGCGCCAGCGCCCCCCGCGACCCCGATATTACTAAATTATTGTGTATGCACCTTAGAGGATCTGCTCCAATTTTGTTGTTCTTTAAACCTGTTCACTGTAATAATGACAAATAAAACTCTATTCTATTCTGTTCTAATACAACACCAACATTCAGTCCGACAACAAACCGTCAATAATTAATTTTAACTGCAGAAGCCTGTTTGCAAATTACACCAACTTGAATTACTTTTTTCTGGAACAATTAAAAAAACGCTTCGAAGTAATTGCTACTTCTGAAACATGGATTGATAAAAAAAAAAAAGGACTATATTTTCATCTAGAAGGATATGAGCTAAATAACACAAACATAACCAACAGGAACGGAGGAGGAGTAGCTGTGCAGACGATGAATGACTTGCATTACAAAGAGGTAAAATACACTTGATTTTCTATAGATAATATATTGGAATGTATAACTATTAAATTATGCATTGAAAAAAAAAAGAATGTACTAATCAGTTGTGTTTATAAAGCACCTAATTTGGGTATTAAAAGCATTTACGGATTGGAATAAAGAAACCTTCACTGAAATTTATCAAAAAATATTTTTTGTTATGTAGCAACTTTAAAATTGACCGTTTGAACACAACAAGCAAAAGTCTATTGATGAATTCATAGCTACCATGTATATAAAATCACAAAACCAATTAGAATCTCAGGACACTGTGCCACAATCATTGATAATATATATGTAATATCGGAAATTATCTATATCGGTTTCAAAAAGTAAAATTAATGTCAAAACGGCGTTGTACGGAGCGGTACTTATCCGGTAAAACATGCATATAAAACCATTAAGCAGCTCCTCCCCTCTTTCCACTCCCACAAGAGTTGCAGCACGACGGCAGCATGAGAGGTTTACTGGCCTCATCAAACCGCCGCGAGTGGAGCATAACAGCAACAAGAGTGTGTTGTTGCCGGTGCTGTAACCTGGCTAACAAGCCAGCGAGCTCGGGATTGACTGCAAAAAGTTGGTTATGCGAGGAGGAACCAAGACGTCTTCCTTTAATGCGAGCAATTTGATCTCCCATCTCTTCAAGAATAATAAGGAGATACACGATGAATACAAGCGGAAGATGGACGAAAAGCAAAAGGTAGTACCACACAGTTGTCGCTTACAGACTCTGCCGAGTAAAAACAAAAATACAACAAAAACCACCCTGGGGTGAAAGCCCACGCTGTGGTAAAGGACAACGCACGCAGTATGGCAAAAGCTACAATGGAGTTTGGTCTGGCTAGTCTGGCCTACATGGCGCACACTTTGCAGATTGCAGTGAACGGAGATGCCCTGCCTCAATGCAGCATTTCAGAAGCTCTGACAGACTGCTAGGCCACTTCAAGCACTCACCACTAGCTTGCAGCACATTTGTGTTAGTCATACAAATATGGTAGAGAAGGGCAGTTTGAGCCCAGTTTATAATTCCCTGTTACACTGTATACCAGGCAGTCTTGCACTACAAGAGGACTATGTTTTTTTTTACTTTATTACTCTAGTATACTCTGGACTGAAGCTGTGTGCCTTCATTGTTTTTGTAGCTGTTGTTTTGAGGTATGTTAAAAAAAAAAAAGAATGATGCGGCATAGCTCGGTTAGTAGAGTGGCCGTGCCAGCAACTTGAGGGTTGCAGGTTCGATTCCCGCTTCCGCCATCCTAGTCACTGCCGTTGTGTCCTTTGGCAAGACACTTTACCCACCTGCTCCCAGTGCCACCCACACTGGTTTAAATGTAACTTAGATATTGGGTTTCACTATGTAAAGCGCTTTGAGTCACTAGAGAAAAGCGCTATATAAATATATTTCACTTCACTTCACTAACTTAGACATAGATTTTGTGAAAGTCAGAGTATAGTACTTCCCATAGTTGTAGTGGGTATCAGAATTATCTCAGGGAGAGCATGTCCCAAATTCCAAGCTGCTGTTTTGAGGCATGTTAAAAAAAATAATGCACTTTGTGACTTCAATAATAAATATGGCAGTGCCATGTTGGCATTTTTTTCCATAATTTGAGTTGAAGTTCTTCTCTTATTTTGGAAAACCTTGTTACATTGTTTAATGCATCCAGTAGTGAATCACAAACAAATTAGGCATAATAATGTGTTAATTCCACAACCTCATATATCGGTATTGGTTGATATCGGAATCGGTAATTAAGAGTTGGACAGTATTGGAATATCAGATATTGACAAAATATCCATTACCGTACATTTCTATTTGATAACATCTTTACTGACTTTGAAAATAATACTGCAAATGGTCTGCTGATATATGATATTAGCGGTCATCTGCCAGTTTTTCACAATCCATGATGAAAACTACAAGAAGACAAAAATGGACAACAAAAAGACATTTCAGAGACTTTAACTACTTTGACTGTCTTTAATGATGATCTGAGAGCTTGAGTTTGGTACAATGTGTACGGTCAGGATGACGTTGATGCATATGGTACATATTTTGAAACTTTCATACGGATTTACGGCAAACATTGTCAATCGAAACGACAGAAAAAGAATCAGAATAACAGTCAACCATGAATGACAAAATGACTACATACTTGCCAACCCTTCCGATTTTCCCTGGAGACTCCCTAATTTCAGTGCTCTTCCTGAAAATCTCCGAGGGGGAACGGTTCTCTCGAATTCCCACCCAGACGACACTATTGGGGGCGTGCCTTAAAGGCACTGTCTTTGATGGCGGACTTAATCACATAATATCTACGGCTTTTCACACACACAACCGAATGCAATGCATTCTTGGTCAACAGCCATACAGGTCACACTGAGGGTGGCCGTATAAACAACTTTAACATTGTAACAAATATGCGCCACACTGTGAACCCACACCAAACAAGAATGACAAAACACATTTCGGGAGAACATCCGCACCGTAGCACAACATAAACACAATAGAACAAATACCCAGAATCCCTTGCAGCACTAACTCTTCCGAACGGTTACAATATGCACCCCCCGCTACCCCTACCCCCCCACTTCAACCTCCCCCAACCCCACCCACCTCAACCTCCTAATGCTCTCTCAGGGAGAGCATGCCCCAAATTCCAAGCTGCTGTTTTGAGGCATGTTTTGCAAAAATCATGCACTTCGTGACTTCATAAATAAATATGGCAGTGCCAGGTTGGCATTTTTTTCCATAACTAGAGTTGATTTATCTAGGAACATTTTTCAACATTGTTTAATGCGCGGCGTCACAACAAAATTAGGCATACTAATGCGTTAATTCCCCGACTGTATATATTGGTATCGGTTGATATCGGAATTCGTAATTAAAAGTTGGACAATATCTGAATACCGGCAAAAAAGCCATTATCGGACATAGCTACTCATTTACATACAAAGAGGCTAAAAGTAAAGTAAAATATACCTACAAATGAGGCATAATGATGCCATATGTACACACAGCTAGCCTAAATAGCATGTTAGCATTGATTAGCTTGCAGTCATTCTCAGACCAAATGTGCCTGATTAGCACTCCAACAAGTCAATAACATCAACAAGGCGCACATTTGTGCATTCACGCACAGCACAAAACATTTGGTGGACAAAATGAGACAAAGAAGGAGTGGAAGATTTTACATGTAAACAGAGTGTTGCGGTTTCTTTGTATATTTCCCCCAAATGTTTTCATTTTCTATCCATTTTTAAAAAATGCACTAGGGAGCCACTAGGGCAACACTAAAAAGCTGTGGGTTGCTGAACACCCGACCAACCATGTTTACCTTTTTTTTAAATGACTTGACTAAGATACTTGTGTGCTTATGAAAGGACATTGAAATGTGAACTTGCTGTCCACTTTTGCACAAGTGAGTAAAAGTTCTCTCTGCATGAAGTCTTGCTGAATTTTACAGTCTCTTGCAAAATCTGTCTTGTCAACACTGAACATTAAAAATACATAAAGTTCACTCTTCACGAGTTAAATTATGAATACACACAAATGTTTTGAGTTTGAGTTTATTTGGAACATGCAAGCATACAACATGATACATCACAATTTCCAGTTTCTCTTTTCGACATGTTGGAAAAGGAGTAGGAGGAAGCAGTTTATTAAATCCTTCCCCTTTTCTTTTACGTAACAGTTGCTAAAACTTTTGTTCATTTCCTGTTTTCAATTTATTCACAATATACTCCACAAGTAATCACAATAAAAATAAATACATGAATAAATAATACTCGGTGAAGTAAGTTACATTTCATATAGTGCGATGAGTAAGATTATTTTGAAAATTAATGAATGAATGGATGAAATAAATTCAGAATGTTGATCATGGTCCTTCTTTTTTGTACTTTGTAAACACTTTAAGTTTGAAGAGTTTGAAGAGTTTCTTGAAGTGGATCATATTAGTACATTGTTTGATTGCTTTGCTTAATCAAAACTCGCCGTAGCTTTTGGTTGCTAGGCAACCGCTTTGAATCGCGGTAAGTCACCATTGGCCTGAGGCTAACGGCTCTTCCAACTTGCCTTATTTCAGCGTATCCGTGCCTCTCAACTGACCAAAATCAGGTTGAAGATGCTAGGTGACTGAGATTGCAAATCAGTGGTCAAAATCTTCAGACTTAACAAAAAATCCGGTAGCAGAAGCGGAGCCCTTTTCTTTGCGTCCTTTCTCATTGACAGGAAGTGACGAATGTGGTTGCACATTTTTTGGGTACACCAAAATACCGTTGTGGGAGGGGATTGTGATTAGCGCACTCCAGGAGTGAAAGGCAACACCGCTGTCCAGGGTGCTGAGACAGAGCGCCATCAGACAGGGGCGGGCATGTACTGACTGCGAGACACAGCTGACAGATAATTATATTGCACAGGTGGTACGTGTTGGACTAATCATCTGCTGTCTTTAACAGTGAGCGGCCGGGTGCTGGGGAAGGAGGAAGCCGAGAGAGAGACTGAAAAGTCCAAACAAAAAAAACTGTATTGTGGTGATCATTAAAACAAACCCTGTTGTAAACTCGACACGCTTGGTCTTGACGTGTAATTGTGGAACCGCAAGATAGCGACTTCTACTACCGTATTCGCTGTCCCTTTCGAAAAAAAAAAGCTTCACTTAATTTTCCAACCCAAAAAATTGAATCCCTGAAAACAATGAATATAATTTGATTTTAATTAGGCTTTTTACTTCAGCTTTGCATATATATTTGAAAACAAACAAAAAACCCTGGCCGACCTAAAAGGTGCTTTACAAAATGCACTTTTTTTAAACAATTCAATCAGCCTTTATCCATCCGTCTTTTTCCTTTAGAACAGGTATCAGGGACAAGCGGTAGAAAAAGGATGGATGGATAAGTATATGACAATGTGTTTTTTTTTGTCCTGTCCAGCTTCTCAGGCAAATCATATAGTAGATGTCGATGCCCATATCGGCTGTATAAATTTACTTTACAAAAAAGAAGAGTGGGATACTTCTCTTGTTGCCTTATTTGTATTTGACTTTATTAAATTGTGGAAGTCGCTTCCTAGCAGTTCCACTGAAGACACGGCACACGAGTCCAGCGTGAAGGATTAACAAGGTTTTTATACTGTTTTTTCAATAATCGGTTTCTCTCCCACAACATGACTTTTCAGTCGTGTCCGTATCCTCCTCCCTTCTCTGCTCCTGGCCGCTTACTGTTAAAGACAACAGATGATTAGATTAACACGTACCACCTGTGAAATCTAATCACCTGCCAGCTGTGTCTCGCCGTCAACAAATGTGCTGCCCCTGCCCCGCCCCTGCCCGATGGTGTTTGCCCTCAGTGCCATGGACATCGGCGGTGACTTTTCCTCCAGCAAGCAGTGCTGATCGCACACCCCCCCCCCCCACCCTCCATATAAATGTATTTATATTATCTTTTGGTGCAGCCGGGCTGGAGCAGGAGGGGATAGAAAGAGTAAAAAAGGAAGACAGAGGGGGAAATTCTGGGGACTAGAGGGGATAAGACAGAGAGACAAAATCAACAATGGCAGAAACAACAATAACAACAACAACAATAGAGCAACAGCAACAAATATCAAATATGACATGTACAAATATGAT
Source organism: Nerophis ophidion (assembly GCF_033978795.1). Taxonomy (NCBI): domain Eukaryota; kingdom Metazoa; phylum Chordata; class Actinopteri; order Syngnathiformes; family Syngnathidae; genus Nerophis; species Nerophis ophidion. Next base: position 57,503,158 of record NC_084611.1, on the reverse strand, counting down.
GGTAAAAGTGATAACAAAAAAGAAGTTAGTAAAATAAATAACAATACAGAAATGACAATGAGCATTATTATACTACAAATGGAGCAATACAAATACCAATAAAAATAGCACTATTGATAATGAAAAATACCCATAATTAACCTCTATTATCAACAATACAGTTGTTCAAATGCAACAATACATATATGTAATGATAACTAGAGATACAAAAGAAAACAGAAAAATGGAGGGGAAAAAGAGAAGCCAGCTCTATTAACCTTTAGATTGTTATAGTAATAATAAATAATACATAATGTATATGACTATGACTTTGTCGTTTTCTCAGCAGGGCATAAAGTTTTTTCTGACGCATGGTTTTGTTAAATCAGCTGCTCCTGCGTACCACAATAACAACAGGCTGACTATAAATTAAAAACAATGACAGGGTTTACTTTCACTTTTCTTCCTGACGAACACGAGCAAAAATGTTTACAAAATAACCCAGATGACATTAGCACAATCACTTCATTGAGGCGATAGGACACCTCCAGACGTCTTTTGTCAAATTGACATACGTTTAAACACATCAAACAGTTGATGAAGAAGGACTGCGTACTTTGTTTTGATTCTTCTTGCACCTGTTCAACCTGCCGCCGACTCTTAAGGTGAGAGCCGATAGAGCGGGCTATTTCTTCACACCAGTTTTCTTTCCTGAAGCATGGCAATTTCCCTGGAGAATCCGTTTTTTTGACTGAAACGTACAATCCAATCGACATTTCTGCTTCCTCCAAATCACGTAAGGAGAATGGGTTGGCTGTGAAATCTCTCATCGGTTTTTCAATCTTTAGCCTTTGACCTCCTTCCAACTTTCCATCTACAACTGGTGCTATCCATTCCTTCCCCTTTTGAGCGAGGAGCTTCAGTATGTACTTTAATCTGAGAATCCACACAACAGCACGCTTTAAGCGTCAATCTTCTTTTCAGACATAATAGCATATACCGCGGCTTCTTTAACTTCTGGTTCATTGATGAGAGAATGATCCATGCTGTCATGTAATGATGGCCACTCAGACTCAGGTGTTATGACGTCAGGGCCCATGGTCCAGATCTTTGTCTTGATAAAGACCTCCACCCTGAGTCCTCTTGAAGCACAGTCTGCAAGGGTTGGCAGATGTACTCATATTGTTATGTACGGCGGGGGAAGGAGATGACACCACGGCAGGATTCAGTTCAATAGGTTTCCTGAACTTGATGAGTAGGTGGGATGTGGAAAACGATGTGTAGAATTAACCATATGAATGTTACCAGAGTTTGTTGTATATGCGTGTTGGATGAACCCTTTGTCAGACCAAAGGGGCAAGGCGAGACGGCAGTCCGCGGTCGGGGGCTGGAGAGAAGCAATGAGTTCCGTGTCCAAGCAGGGTTCGAGGATCAGGGTAGGCAGTCTGGAATCCAGAGGGAAGTCGAGGCACATCTCCATCTTCAGACCTCAACGGTTTGGAGGCTCTCACACCCAACCATCTGTTATTGTTGAAGGTCAAACCTGAGCTACCTGTTTCATCCGTGTGACCAATACGCCAGTCGCAGATGGAAACAAGTACAATACCTTGCGGATATATTCTGGAAACGCTGGTATAAGGAATGCCTAGCGCAGCTTCAAGAACGACATCGATGGTCTTCACCTAGAAGAAACTTTCCTTTTGGAGACGTGGTGCTGATTGTGATCGATACCTCACCCAGAAATTCCTGGCCACTTGGAAGAATTCTAGAAACTTTTCCTGGTGGAGACGAACTGCTTCGTCAAGTTCAAGTGAAAACTAAGACTAACAAACTTCATCCCCCAATTACAAAGCTGTCTTCTTCAGAAAGCAGAAGATGAATAAAGTATGGCGACGAAGCAAAGATCCCGAGTGGAATGGGGAAAAGACTGCAAGCTTCTTTGAGAAGTATTGAGGCTATTTAGGCACCTTCAATTTGTGTTATCACGTTTAAGTAATTGTTTCAAGGACTTTGATGACAATTAGGGGCCGGTAATGTAGGACCCTAAATGCTGTTTAAGTTAATTTACATTTTATGGAAGGTGCTTCATGTTTACTCAGTCAAAAGGGGACTATTTACTTTATTTGCATAGTGCGACAATGTATATATTGAATGCTTAGAGTAATTATGAAGCTCACTTTATTTGTAATTATTACATGTGTCTAAATAATTTGATGACGTAATTGTTTTAATTGCATATATATGGTAAGATGTTTTTTGGACACAATGTGTTATGGGTAATGGAAGTCAGGTGCAGTGGAATCGAGCCACACAGTTTTTTGAACTCTTACTTTTTCTAACTCTTACTGTAACAAACTCTCCTTATTTTGTCATTCATTTGTTCCCACATCGTTATTGTTTTACGTTTTTGAATTATTAAGTTCACAAGTAAACCATAGAAACGAAGAGGAACGTCTGTTTTTTTGTTGTTGTTGCCGCAGAAAGCGTAGCAGGAGAAAGTAGAGGAGCATCAAGCTAAGGCTACATTAGGAATCTACACAGTTCGATCACGGAAGAAACGGGAGGTTCTGCGGGAGACACAAAGGACATAAGACACGGGAAAAAGGAAAGAAAAAAAGATCAAGTATGAGAGATCACGGATGCGGAAGCCAGAGATTGGAATGCGTACTACGGGAGGGAACTACGTTCCAGCACTGGTTCTTCGGGTCCGCTGGTCTTTATGCGGGACGGCATGGCGCCATTGGCAGAGTGGCCGTGCCAGCAATCTGAGGGTTCCTGATTTGATCCCCAGCTTCTACCTAGTCACGTCCGTTGTGTCCATGAGCAAGAAACTTCACCTTTGCTCCTGATGTGTCGTGGTTAGTGCCTTGCATGGCAGCTCCCGCCATCAGTCTGTGAATGTGAATGTGGAAATAGTGTCAAAGCGCTTTGAGTACCTTGAAGGTAGAAAAGCGCTATACAAGTATAACACATTTACCATTTACTATATGCTGCCTGACCTCATTATATACCAGGTGCGCTGATTGCTGACTGCCTGCAGTTTTGCCGGCACGTGGCCACGATGTGGCAAGATCAGGGGCATGCCCTGGCGTGCTTCCAGCGGCGGTGTCAGCCTAGCTTGCAGCAGAAGGCATGAGGGATTGCGCAAGCGCTGTGACAAACATACTTCCACTGAGACACGCTTGACATGTCTGGAACTGCAGCAATCCGGTTGACAACAAACGTGCGTTATATCCAAGTTTTGTTTTTGAGATACTTAAGGACTGATGTACTTTCCGTCCAAAAATAGAATCCATCTGGTTCAGATCCATTTCACTTTCATTATTCTGTCCATCTTAGCTGACACAAGTTAAGTTAAAGTGCCAATGATTGTCACACACACACTTAGGTGTGGTGAAATTTGTCCTCTGCATCCGACCCATCCCCTTGATCACCCCCTGGGAAGTGAAGGGAGCAGTGGGCATCAGCGGTGCCGCGCCCGGGAATCATTTTTATGGTGATTTAACCCCATATTCCTTCCCTTGATGCTGAATGCCAAGCAGGGTGGCATTGGGTCCCATTTTTTTTAATAGACTTTGGTATTACTCGGCCGGGGTTTGAACTCTCAACCTACCGATCTCAGGGTGGACACTCTAACCATTAGGCCACTGCAGCAGTTAGTTCAAGTCTTAGTATAGTTATGGGTTTCAATGCTGTGACCTTAGCCTTGCCCATGATGAAATCACAGTGTGTCTAGTTATGACAGTTGAAAGATGTGCAGTCTGAAAAATGGTGAAGTTATGCTTAAAGGGGAACATTATCACCAAACCTATGCAAGCGTCAATATATACCTTGATGTTGCAAAAAAAGTGTAGTTGGGGGCGTGGTTTGGGCGGGGGCGTAGTTAAGAGGGGAGGAGTATAATTTACCGACTCGAGTATTTCATATATATATATATATATATATATATATATATATATATATGTATGAAATATTTGACTTTCAGTGAATTCTAGCTATAAATATGTATTTTATTATATATATATATAAATACAATAAATACTTGAATTTCAGACGGCACCTATCAAATACACAGTAATAAAAACATGGTTGTTCTACTAACTGTACTGTGCTTGCTGGTTACTAAAAAAAACAACAACAACACTTACCTTTCACTATTTGAGTAACCTTTGTTGTGCCATTTGCGTACTGGCGAGAACACAACACCACGTAAATCGTTGGCTATTCAAAAAGCAACCCCATAACGCTATAGCCAACATTCACCAGGCAACATACATCATAGAATCACTCTATTACAAACGGCGTTGCCATGGCTGTAACTTTCTCGTTCCTCTGCTTTGTCTCCTTGTGTGTGCAGTTGTTTATTGAAATCCCTAGATGTTGTAACGTGATTGGGCAGACAAGCTGTTTATATAACAGGAGAGCTAATGTGAAAACAGGCTATCCCCACTCATGTCCGCATGGAGCTGGAGGGGGCGTGGCCTCCAGCTCCGGCTGAAATTCGGGAGATTTTCGGGAGAAAATGTCTTCCGGGAGGTTTTCGGAAGAGGCGCTGAATTTTGGGAGTCTCCCGGAAAATCCGGGAGGGTTGGCAAGTATGCGCCCCTGCCTATTTCAACAAGAATATGCCAGACCACGTGTTGCAACATCGTGGCTTCATAGTAAAAGACTGTGGGTACTAGACTAGCCTGCCTGTAGTCCAGACGTGTCTCCCATTGAAAATTTGTGGTGCATTATGAAGACTAAAATATGACAAAGGCGACCCCGGACTGTTGAACAACTTAAGCTGTACATCAAGCAAGAATAGGAAAGACAGCTTCAAAAATTGGTCTCCTCAGTTGCTAAACGTTTACTGAGTGTAACTTAAGTTCTAAGGTATGATTATTTGCAAAAAGATAAAAATAAATTCTCAGTTTGAACATTAAATATCTTGTCTTTGCAGTGTATTTAATTGATTATAAGTTGAAAAGGATTTGCAAATCATTGTATTCTGTTTTTATTCACTAATTCCACAACGTGCCAATTTCACTGGTATTGGGTTTTGTATGTCGAAGCCGTAAAAGCCTGAGAATTATCGCCCGCTGAATGAGAAGACCTTACAAAATAAATCTTTGACCTTGTGATGATTACCCGACAGAAAGAAGGAAACTGTGTGTAACTGATGAGTAGGAATAAGCTTTGCTCTCTTTTGAAGGAGGACTCCTTCATGCGGCTGTGCAAATGTTGTGAGAGAACAATGAGCTCCAGCGGGGTACTTTTTATGTTGCCAGCAGCTTATTCGTCCCGAAGATGTAAACTAAAACTTCTTTGCCAAGTATATGCTGAATAAACGGTAAATATAACAAAAAAGAGACATGGTAGGAACTAAAAATAACAACCAAAATTACAAACCAGGTGTCACAGCCAACTTATTGTAGACAATTTGGATATATTATGTATGGCGGGGGAAAGTGACGACACCACAGCAGGAATCAGTTCAATAGGTTTATCGTGAAGCAACAAGGTCCGTGTCCAAACATGGTCGAGGATTGAGGGAGGCAGTCCAGTATCCAGAGGGGAATCGAGGCACACAGCTCGATCACGGGAAACAGGAAGGGCGCTGCGGAAAACAAAAAGGGCATAAGACATGGGAAACTGGTAAGCAACAAGGAGAGCAATAGTACGCGGGAAGGAAGCCAGAGCCGGGATTTTTAAAACAAAGAGTGAACTACGTTCCGGCATAGGATCCTCGGGTCCGCTGGTCTTTATACTGCTTGCCTTCATTAGTCCCAGGTACGCCGATTGCCGATTGCATGTAGTGTAGTTGTCACGCGGCCGTGAGGCGGCCAGAGCGAGCAGGGGCGTGTCCTGGCGTGCTGCCAGAGGAGGTGCCGGTAGAGTCTGCCGTAGATGACATGCGAGCTTGAACACGCGACGCGACAAATTGTTTCATTTACTGTCTTGTTTCACTCGTTGTTTTAAAGAGGAACTGCACTCTTTTTGGAATGTTGCCTTTCATTCACAATCCCGAAAGCCCAAACAAAAAGTGTAAACATCTTCAAATAATTAAAATATGCATTTGCATGTATATTTTTGTGTGAGAAAATTAGCATGGTTATTTTTTATACATATTCAGTCCTATGTATATTATGTGCAATTTGGTCACAGATTAATGACAATATTTGTGTGATTTTGTGAAGGTTTGTTGAGGTTTGTGAGTGGCTGCGATACTTGTATTGGATACACATGCAAAGCAATGTCGCCGTACCCACGCTGCAGGTGTAACACTAGATGCATTTTTGTTGTTAAATGTTGTAATTAGAACGTTTGCTTAAAAAACACAAGTAAAACAATTGTTTGTCAAGGATCTCCAAAGTGGCTTGACTTTTATCAAGTGTCTAAAATTTAGTAACTTGTGTTTTGTAGTTTTAACGGTATTTAAGAAACCAATAAAACAATGATAGGTCATGCCGGAATTTGTCATTTTTGGAGCTACAATCCCTACGCAAGACAAGAACACGAATGTCTTACTCTTTGCAGGGTGGGTTCTCGGCAGGCATCTACGAGAGGCCAGTCAGACATGTGAAGGGGACATCTTGTGTAAACACTGCTCCAGCACTTTTTTTCTGTGCTTATAAAGTACCATATTTTTTGGACTTCAGGGCGCATTTAAAACCCTTTAATTTTCTCAAAACTTGACAGTGCGCCTTATACCCCGGTGCACCTCATGTACGGAATCATTTTGGTTGTGCTCACCAACCTCGACGCTATCTTATTTGGTACATGGTGAAATGGTAAGTGTGACCAGTAGATGGCAGTCATACATAAGAGATACGTGTAGACTGCAATATGACTTAAGTAAATGGCACAAAAATGTTATATGTTCCATTGAAAATATTGAACATTACACACGGCACTTAAAAATCTATCAACATTTTTTATTACGACTTTGGTAAGCTATAAAGCCGCACCGCTTGATGGATTGTACTGTGCTTCAACATACGAGTATTGTTATGGTGTGTGTGTATAAAGTAAGATATATGTGGAGAGGCGGAGAGGCAGGGCAGAGAGGCAGGGCACACTGGAGCCCGCTCCAAGATTTCGGTGAGGATGCGTGGCCGGCGGGCCAGCGGCGAGGCGGGGCGCGCCGGGATCGACGCCATAAACAAGATCAGGTGTGTGGATAGCGCACATCAACACGATCGTCTAATCTCCTCGCAAGAGGTAAAAGGGAAGCAGCAGTCAAGTGCGGAGCGAGAGCAACAGCAACCCACACAGCGAGAACGACGGAAACGGAGAGCAAGAGGCAGACTGAAACAACGTGCTGCTGAAAAGCAGACGGCGGAGTGAGCAGCAGAGGGAGGAGCAGCGAAATAGTGACCCGACTGCAGACAAGGTCTTATTGAAAAATAAAGAAAGTCCAACCTGCTCGTAGCAATGCCTCTATTTGGTGGTCCATGGAACCCGCAAGACGGCACGAGTCGTTCACAACATATTATCTGGCGTTTTTTTGTCAATATTATGCAAAATGAACTTTTTTTAACTTTCTGGTACCTGCTTATCTGTAGTTAGGTAAGTTCTGTACATTTGCGCTGTAGTCCGACGCCGTAGTCCAACGCCGTAGTCCGACGCCGTAGTCGATAAGCTTCTTTGTTTTCTCTATCTTAATGTTACGTGACATTCATCCTCCGCTGTTGCCATTCCTAATATAAAAGTATGTAAAGTTCTTATATCTGTCAGTAAAGTCACCGTGAAAGCGCAAAAAAAATTTCAGGTAGTCACCTGAAATTATTTTTACTTCATAGGTGTGCTTGAAGCTCATCGAGAGAATGCCAAGAGTGCGCAAAGCAGCAAAGGGTGGCTCTTTTGAAGAAACTAGAATATGAAACATTTTTCAGTTATTTCACCTTTTTTCCTTAAGTACATAACTCCACGTGTTCATTCATAGTTTTGAGGTCTTCAGGGACAATCTACAATGTAAATCAGTGCTTTCAAACACGCGGCCCGCGAGACGTTATTTTGCGGCCCGCACCTTGATGTGAAAAGTTAATGTTGGTGCGGGCCACGAGTCTTACATGAATAGCGCTTTACAGCGTCATACTTTTATACCCTCAATTTTTCCGGGAGACTCCCAATGTCAGTGCCCCTCCTGGGATAATAATTTTCTCGAATTTCACCTTAACAGCAATAGTAAAAGAGGACCAAGAAGGCACTGCCTTAACACTAGAACTCCCAGAGAGCAGCCATTTGGCTTTTCTACCTATAAAACCCACAGGTCAGCCGATCGGCTGGAAGGCCCTCCTTTTGTTATGTAAACGATTGTAGTTACATGAGCCATTATGGCCACATTGGTCATTAGCATGGCAGTGCCCCTTGAGTTGAGTTGAGTTGAGTTGAGTTTGAGTTTATTTGGAACATGCAAGCATACAACATGATACATCACAATTTCCAGTTTCTCTTTTCAACATGTTCGAAAAGGAGTAGGAAGAAGCAGAGCTTATTTAATCCTACTCCTTTTCTTTTACATAACAGTTGCTAAAACTTTTGTACACTTCCTGTTCTCAATGTATTCACAATATACTCCATAAGTAATCACAATAAAAATAAATAAATAATTGGTGAAGTAAGTTTTATTCCATATGATGAGATAAGTAAGTTTATTTTGAGAATGAAAGAATGAATGAGTGAATACATTCAGAATGTTTATCTTGGTTCTTTTTTGTACTTTGTAAACACTTGAAGTTTGAAGAGTTTCTTGAAGTGGATCATATTAGTACATTGTTTGATTGCTTTGCTTAATCCATTCCATCATTTAATTCCACATACTGATATACTGAAGGTCTTAAGTGTTGTACGTGCGTACAAACGTTTTAAATTAAATTTTTCTCAAAGATTATATTTCTCCTCTTTTGTTGAGAAGAATTGTTGTATATTCTTGGGAAGCAGGTTATTGTTTGCTTTGTGTATAATCTTAGCTGTTTGCAATTCCACTATGTCGTGGAATTTCAGTATCTTTGATTGAATAAATAAAGGGTTTGTATGTTCTCTATATCCAACATTATGTATTATTCTAACTGATCTTTTTTGTAACACTGTTAGTGAATGAAGTGTACTTTTGTAATTATTTCCCCATATTTCTACACAGTAACTCAGATATGGTAACACTAGTGAGCAGTAGAGAATATGAAGTGATTTTTGGTGTAGACCATATTTGGCTTTATTTATTATTGACGTGTTTCTTGCTACTTTATGTTGTATATTTTTTTACATGAGATTTCCAGTTCAATTTATCATCAATAATTATACCGAGAAATTTGGTTTCATTTACTATTTCAATTTCTATTCCGTCTATTTGTATTTGTGTTTGACTTTCTCTTCTACTGTTACCAAATAGCATTATTTTAGTTTTACTGAGATTCAATGATAGTCTCTTTTTGTCAAACAATTTTTTAAATTTGTTCATTTATTCTGTTATTATTTGTCTTATCTTCTTGTGTGTTCTCTCCTGAACAAAACGCTGTTGTATCATCCGCAAATAATACTAACTTTAAATCTCTTGTTACTTTACAAATGTAATTTACATAGAGATTGAATAGTTTAGGTCCTAGCATTGATCCCTGAGGTACACCACAGGATATATTTAGCATTGTAGAAGTGTGTTCGCCTAGTTTCACGTATTGTTTCCTTTTCGTTAGATAACTTCTTATCCAGTTTAAGACTAACCCTCTGATGCCATATCGTTCCAGTTTTTCTATTAAAATATTGTGATTAATTTTGTCAAATTCTTTACTTAGATCGATAAACACCATGATTTCTTCTGTAATTTCAATTAAAGCCATTGAAGTTGAAACATTAGCTCTGTATCCATATTGGTTCTCTTGGAGTATTCTATTTTAATTGATGAAACTCTCTAATCTGTTATTGAACAGTTTTTCAATTATTAAGAGCAAATCAGGCAAAAACAATATAGAAATTCTAAAATAAAACAAATCAAATACGTTTCTGATGTATCTCAGTTTGAAAAAAATAAATTATTATCTTGTACTGATATCAACAATGATGAGCAATTCTGTAAATGACACAGATTTTGAGTGTTTTTTTTATGTGGTTCCGTTCTTTTACTTTTCCTATGTGCCTGGTGGGGATGTTGGAAGCCCAGTCTTGTAGGGTCCTGATAACTTATACATCCTTCTACTTATATTACATATATTACATTTTGATTCAGCTCATACAAACCCCGTTTCCATATAAGTTGGGAAATTGTGTTAGATGTAAATATAAACAGAATACAATGATTTGCAAATCATTTTCAACCCATATTCAGTTGAATATGCTACAAAGAGAAAATATTTGATGTTCAAACTGATTAACATTTTTTTTGTGTGCAAATAATCATTAACTAGAATTTGATGCCAGCAACACGTGACGGCACCGCTGCTGCTCACTGCTCTACTCACCCCCCGGGGGGCGATCAATGGTGATGGGTCAAATGCAGAGAATAATTTCGCCACATCTAGTATGTGTGTGACAATCATTGGTACTTTAACTTTAACAAAGAAGTTGGAAAAGGTGGCAATAAATACCGACAAAGTTGAGGAATGCTCATCAAACACTTATTTGGAACATCCCACAGGTGTGCAGGCTTATTGGGAACAGGTGGGTGCCATGATTGGGTATATAAACAGCTTCCATGAAATGCTAAGTGATTCACAAACAAGAATGGGGTGAGGGTCACCACTTTGTAAGCAAATTGTCAAACAGTATTAGAACAACATTTCTCAACGAGCTATTGCAGGGAATTTAGGGATTTTACCATCTACGGTCCGTAAAATCTTCAAAAGTTTCAGAGAATCTAGAGAAATCACTGCACGTAAGCGATGATATTACAGAACTTTGATCCCTCAGGCTGTACTGCATCAAAAACCGACATCAGTGTTTAAAGGATATCACCACATGGGCTCAGGAACACTTCATAAAACCACTGTCAGTAACTACAGTTGGTCGCTACATCTGTAAGTGCAAGTTAAAACTCTACTATGCAAAACAAAGCCCATTTATCAACAACACCCAGAAACGCAGCCAGCTTCGCTGGGCCCGAACTCATTTAAGATGGACTAATGGAAAGTGGGAAAAAGTTCTGTGGTCTGACGAGTCCACATTTCAAATTATATTTGGAAACTGTGGATGTGGTGTCCTCCGGAACAAAGAGGAAAATAACCATCTGGATTGTTATAGGCGCAAAGTTCAAAAGCCAGCATCTGTGATAGTATGGGGGTGCATTACTGCCATTGGCATGGGTAACTTACACATATGTGAAGGCACCATTAATGCTGACTGGTCCATATAGGTTTTGGAGCAACATATGTTGTCATCCAAGCAACGTTATCATGGACGCCCCTGCTTATTTCAGCAAGACAATGCCAAGCCACGTGTTACAACAGCGTGGCTTGAAGTAAAAGAGTGCGGGTACTGACCTGGACCCCCTGCAGTCCAGACCTGTCTCCCATCGAAAATGTGTGGCACATTATGAAGCGTAAAATACAACAGCGGAGACCCCGGACTGTTGAATGGCTGAAGCTCTACATAAAACAAGAATGGGAAAGAATTCCACTTTCAAACCTTCAACAATTACAGTAGTTTCCTCAGTTCCCAAACGTTTATTGAGGGTTGTTAAAAGAAAAGGTGATGTAACACAGTGGTGAACATGCCCTTTCCTGACTACTTTGGCACGTGTTGCAGCCATAAAAGTTAATTATTATTTGCAAAAAAAAAAAGGTTTATGAGTTTGAACATCAAATATGTTGTCTTTGTAGTGCATTCAATTGAATATGGGTTGAAAAGGATTTGCAAATCATTGTATTCCGTTTATATTTACATCTAACACAAATTCCCAACTGATATGGACACAGGGTTTGTATGTTCTGCCCAGGCTGACAACTTTGGAAACTCGTGAAAGATAGACAGTCAGTTAGCAGCTCCTATCTCCCCCTCCCCCATTCTATGTCAAGGTGTTTTGAGTAAAGTGGCCCAGTGATTGCCCCGTTTACATAACAAAATGAAGGTTTACAGGGGGCCTTTCAGCCAATCGGATGCCCTCTGGGTTTTATAGGTAGAGCAAAAAATCCTGGGAGTTCTAGTGTTAAATGTCCTCTTCAACCAATTCAAACAGCATGCCAGCCCAGCCATATGTTGTAGTCAGTATTGATGGACGCAGTTAGCGACTGCAAGGCATAGTTGATCAACAGCCACACAGGTCACATTGAGGGTGGCCGTATAAACAACTTTAACACTGTTACAAATATGTGCCACACTGTGAACCCATACCAAACAAGAATGACAAACACATTTTGGGAGAACATCCACATCTAATACAACATAAACACAACAGAACAAATACCCAGAATCCCATGCAGCCATAACTCTTCCGGGCTACAATATACACCCCCATCCCCCCCAACCCCACCCCGTTGTAGCCCGGAAGAGTTAGGGCTGCATTTGATCTGGGTATTTGTTCTGTTGTGTTTATGTTGTGTTTTGGATGTTCTCCCAAAATGTGTTTGTCAATCTTGTTTGGTGTGGGTTCACAGTGTGGCGCATATTTGTAACACCGATAAAGTTGTTAATACGGCCACCTTCAGTGTGACCTGTATGGCTGTTGAATAAGTGTGTCTTGCAGTCACTTCCGTGGGTCTGCAGAAGTCTCATACAATTTGTGACTGGGTCTGTACATTGTTTGTATGGTGGAAAAGTGGACGAGACGGCAGGTAGAATGATTGCACTGATATTCGGGTGTTTCCCGGAAAAATCGCGAGAGTCGGCAAGTATTTTGCTAGGACGGGAAAGCCATTCAAAGAAGGTGAATTCATTAAAAAGTGCATGTCGGATTTTTTTAAGAAATCTTCTCTTGTGGCCCAGCCTCACCCAGTTTCTGCATCCAGTGGCCTCCAGGTAAATTGAGTTTGAGACCCCTGATGTTAATAGTCCTGAAAATAAAGAAAACACATTGAATGAGGAGAAGGTGTGTCCAAACTTTTGGCCTCTACTGTATGTGTGGTGTAAAACGGAGTTACGATGCATGGCTTCATCATACTGTAATTGTTTATGAGTGCGATTGCAATGTCACGATAACTTGGCTGCTGATGGCTTCACCTAGTGTCAAAAATGTAATGTTTCCACTTCACTTTCCCTCAGATGCTAACATATTACAATGTAGAACATGTTGAGGCCACACATTTTTGTTCTGGTGGTGAGAAATTAATCTTCCTTATCTGACAAGGAAACTCATGTAATTGGCTGTGTCAATTAGATGCGCGCCACTACGGCTGCAGTGAGCGGCAACATTCAATTGCCCATCAGCAATCTACACACCTGCCGCTGATGAGCTTCCGTCCCTTCTTAAGTCAGCGCAACGTGCTATCCTGTGCCAGAACGTAGCCACCTGTCTTGAAAGTAAACCGAACATATCAAGCACTATGCACTCTTTCTCTCTTTGTGTTTCTCCCCCTCGCATCCTCCTGGTCGCCTTCCAGCAGCATGCCTCCGTTCCTGCGTTTCGAGAGGTGTGTCTCGTTTCCCCGTGTTCCCTCTGCTTCCCTGGTGGCCTCTTGGTTCTCTACGTCCCGCCTGGACACGCCTCTGTCCTGCCCCTTGACCTCACGCCTGCTCACTGACCTCCGAGCCAGCCTTGCCCCTCTTGGACTTCCGCCCCTCGCTCAACACTCCTCAGTTAATTTCCACACATAGTCGCACACCACACATATTATGAATTAGTCACACTCCATTCTATTGTATCTTGTGCCTTCTTCTCCTGTGCACACGGCTGTCATTTATAACTAACCCCCACCCTCTTGGATACAGTACAGTTAGGATTCTCCCTTTTAGGAGGGTAGAGTCTTCCCAGGCCTATTTGTACTAAGGTTGTTGGTAAAATAATCATGTATGTATATAATCACACAACTTTAGTATTCTTAAAGTCCGTTACTATAGTTATTAGCTATTGTGCTCAAGCTATATTTTTCCTATCTGTGCAAGGACAAAACTTCTTTTCTGAGGGCTGGCCTCAGCCGCAGATGTCATCTCTGTTTTAGCATCTCTGTTTTAGCCCGCTAACAGCCAAGGACTTCATGGGCCTCAACGCAGATAAGACGACAGCGCACAAACGAAGCAGAGACAAGGTAAAATCACAAGGCCCCCAGCACATTCCGTCACTTAATGTGTGTACTGGACCTGCTTTGCATTAAGTATGTGACCCATTCTTTTTAGATGCGGCCTCAGTCATGTTGACTCTGGCGAACTCCTGAATAAAAAGAGGGACGCAGGACTTGTACCTTAGGGTGTAGGGCGAGACTGTGACTAAGTGTGCAGCGCCATGCGTTCTCCTCATGAGCATGGTTCCTTGCTTCTTGTCTGTTTGATAGATGTCATCAGTGTTTGAACCTGACAGTTGTCTTAAATGAAGAGGGGTGACTAGAACTGACGTTCGACCATTTATTCTACAAGACAGGAGTATGTACAAACAACAGAGATACCAGCGCTGGAGAGAGAGCGAACAAGGTCGAAGCAGTCTGTCTAAAGATGGTTATCTTCTTCATCGCCTTTTGTCCTCCTTTGTTAGCCCTCTTTTAGCGTGACGTAAAAATGAAAGTGAAACTTAATTTAACTTGTGTACTTTAGCCCGCACACATCCTCCTCCATCGCTCTCCCCACAGACTGGTACCTCCCGCCATCATTAATAATGATATCTGTGTGTGAGTGCACGGATAAAAACACAGCGTGCTTTCTTTGTGTTTATCTCCTTGAGGCAGAATAAAAGGCCACTTTTAAAAGCGTTCTTATTTCGCCAAAACAGAGGGGAAATGTTTCCTCTAAAAGACCCCCTGTCGGAGTGACCTTTCGTCACTGGCAACAACAAACAAAGGGTAGATGACCCACCTCTAAACAGGTCCTAGCGGTGTTGTGGACCCCCTGCACAACTTGGACGGAGCAGGCCTCTGGAGAGTGTCATCGATCCATTTTGTTTTTGTTGTAGCAGTTGCAAACCCTGTTTCTATATGATTTGGGAAATTGTGTTAGATTTAAATATAAATGGAATACAATGACCATGACCTTTGATCCTTCAGACGGCACTGTATCAAAAACCAACATCAATTTCTAAAGGATATCATCACATGGGCTCAGGAACACTTCAGAAAACCACTGACACTATAGTTCGTCGCTACATCTGTGAGTGCAAGTTAAAGTTTTACTATGCAAAGCGAAAGCCATTTATCAACAAGATCCAGAAACGCTGCCGGCTTCTCTGGGGCCGAGATCATCTAAGATGGACTGATGCAAAGTGGAAAAGTGTTCTGTGATCTGACGAATCCACATTTCAAATTGTTTTTGGAAATATTCGACATTGTGTCATCCGGACCAAAAGGGAAGCGAACGATCCAGACTGTTATCGACGCACAGTTCAAAAGCCAGCATCTGTGATGGTATGGGGGTGCATTAGTGCTCAAGGCATGGGTAACTTACACATCTGTGAAGGCGCCATTAATGCTGAAAGGAACATATAGGTTTTGGAGCAACATATGCTGCCATCTAAGCACCGTCTTTTTCATGGACACCCCCGCTTATTTCAGCAAGACAATGCCAAGCCACATGCACTACGTGTTACAACAGCGTGGCTTCGTAAAAAATTAGTGCGGGTACATTCCTGGCCCACCTGCAGTCCGGACCTGTCTCCCATTGAAAATGTGTGGCACATTATGAAGCGTAAAATACGACAGCAGAGACCCCGGACTGTTGAACGACTGAAGCTCTACATAAAACAAGAATGAGAAATAATTCCACTTTCAAAGCTTCAACAATTAGTTTCTTCTGTCCTGACTGGCAGACCACAGTACGTTCGACTGCAGGACTGAGTGTCTGACAGGCTGGTCAGCAACACCAGGCCCCGCAGGGTACAGTCCTCTCATTTACACCACCGATTTCCACAATCAGTCAGAGTCCTGCCACCTCCAGAAGTTTTCTGATGACTCTGCGATAGTGGGGTGTATTGAGGAGGGTGATGACGAGGAATACAGGACACAGGTGGAGGACTTTGTCACATGGTGTGGAAAGAACCACCACCAGCTCAATGTGACGAAGACCAAGGAGCTGGTTGTGGACCTGGGGAGGAGGAGGAGTACTTCAGCGACCCCTGTTTCCATCAGGGGGGTGGATGTGGACATGGTAGAGGATTATAAATACCTCGGTGTAAACATGGACAACAAGCTGAATGGGTCAAAACACGCTGAGGCCCTCTACAAGAAGGGACAGAGCCGCCTCTACTTCCTCAGGAGGCTAGGATCCTTCTATGTCTGTACAAAGATGTTGAAGATGTTCTACGAGTCGCCTTCTTGTACGCCGTGGCTTGCTGGGGCAGCGAGCTGAGAGTGAGGGATGCAAACAGACTGGACAAGTTGGTAGAGAAGGCCAGTAACGTGGAGGGAGTGGAGATGGACTATCTGGCGGTGGTGTCAGAGTGGAGAGGTCTGGCAAAACTCCTAGCGATTATGGACAACACCTCCCACCCACCACATTTAGACCTTGCGGAGAGAATGAGCACGTTCAGTGGAAGGCTCAGACTCCCAAAATGTAACAACGAACGACACAGGAGGTCCTTCATACTGACAGCCATCAGACTGTATCCTTGTTGACTGCACTCAAATGTAGAATATATGTAGAATATATTTATATTATTCATATACTATATATTATATATATATATATATATATATATATATATATATATATATATAATATATGTCATATTTATTATTAGTATTGTTTATTGTGAGCGAACTGTGGTGCTCAATTTCCCCCAGGGATCAATAAAGTACTTTCTATTCTATTCTATTCTATTCTATTCAGTTCCCAAACGTTTATTGAGTGTTGCTAAAAGAAAAGGTGATGTAACAGAGTGGTGAACATGCCCTTTCCCAACTACTTTGGCACATGTTCCAGCCATGAAATTTAAATTTAATTATTATTAGCAAAAAAAAAAAAAAATTAAGTTGATAAGTTTGAACATAAAATATCTTGTCTTTGTAGTGCATTCAATCGATTATTGTTGAAAAGGATTTCCAAATCATTGTATTCTGTTTATATTTACATCAAACAACATTTCCCAACTCATATGGAAACGGGGTTTGTATATTCAGCTGCATTTTATTACAGCAAAAGAAGCACATATATTAGCACATTTCAGCACACAGTGTATGTGAGGGACGTGGCCTGCAGACCTGCAGCAAAGTGGGGTGTGCCAGGACTGGCTTCGAGATTAGCGACAGGTGCATAGATGACACAGCTGGGAGTGTTTGTCTGACTGCCTGTCGCTCTGTTAAAACGCAGCCGTCGGGAAGGAGAAGGAGGGTTGTTGATGGTCGTATTTGCTGGATGGCAGAGTACGTCGAGAGAGGGAGAGCGAAATTGACGGACGGATCCAAAAGACGTGTACTAAACACAACAGGAAAACCATTCGTGTGTTCAGGATGAACTGGACAAAAAGGACATTTTATTGAAAAATAAAACACTGTTCAAAACCCTGAATGCAGCTGTCATGTCCGTGGTGGTTGGTCCAGAGAACCCGGAAGCACTAGACTTCCACAGTGTAAAAATCCTAGTAATTACCAGTATCCCACTAGAAGCCAAATCCTACCCACTTAACTCCCCTATATGTATAAGTGTAACCACCTTGTGGGGTGCAAAAAAAAACTGAATAACTATATCAGTGATTAGCATTACCTGGGTTAATTGAAGAAAATATGAATGTGTTCAGGCAGCAAGGTGGAAGAGGTGTTAGTGCGTCTGCCTCAGAATACAAAGGTCCTGGGTTCGATCCTGCGCTCAGGATCTTTCCGTGTGGAGTTTGCATGTTCTCCTCGTGACTGCGTGGGTTCCCTCCGGGTATTCCGGCTTCCTCCCACCGCCAAAGACATGTACCTGGGGATAGGTTGATTGGCAACACTAAATGGTCCCTAGTTTGTGAATGTGAGTGTGAATGTTGTCTGTCATTCTGGGTTAGCCCTGTGATGAGGTGGCGACTTGTCCATGGTGTACAGCACCTTCCGCCCGATTGTGACTGAGATAGGCTCCAGCGCCCCCCGGAACCCGAAGGGAGTAAGCGGTAGAAAATGGATGGGTGAATGTGTTGAAGACGGCAGAGTAATGAGGATCTTGCTCGGGTTGTGGTCAGATGACCGGGGCAGTAACAGGTTAGGTTTCCCCCTGACGGGGAGGTCGCGGTTGATACATCTACCGGAGCTCAAAAAGCCTTGGTGGTCGGGCTTTTTTCCCCATTTCGCCATTGTCTGGTAGGGGCCCTTGCCAATAAACATTCTACATGCACAGGCGATACATTAACAACCGCAAAAACCAAGAAAAGCAATGCGAAAAATAACAGCAATAAGTACACCTTCTCAAGCCATGCTGGAATCGAGTTTGGAGCCACAACGATTCTTTATTTTTGCAGTCTATCACTGACCTGGGCAAAGTAAGGCCCACATGCGGCCCATTTAGCTTTTCAATTTAGCCCGCCGGACATTCCCAAATATTTTTTTTAGATCTTTAAGATAGAAATTGTAGCTGCCGTTATGATGTGCAGTGATGTTTTCTAATGACCGCAAGTCTTAAACTATACAAAGTATTTCAATGGTTGGAATCTGCGCTTATGGTTGATATACCAGTTACTGTGGTAATTTACTTAGTTACTATGGTCATCTAATTAGTTACTATGGTCTTCTATTAGTTACTATGGTCATCAGTGGTCCCCAACCTTTTTGTAGCTGCGGACCAGTCAATGCTTGAGAATTTGTCCCGTGGGTAGGTGGGTGGGGTAAATTGTTTTTTATTTTTATTTTTTTTAATTTATTTTTCATTTTTGTCATGAAAAATGGAGTTTTTTTGGGTTGGTGCCCTAATTGTAAGTGTATCTTGTGTTGATTTAATAAAAAAATTAACTAAAAAATAAATAAATAAATAAAAATAAAAAAATATAATAAAAAAATTATTCTGTGGCCCGGTACCAATCGAGCCGCGGCCCGGGGGTTGGGGATCACTGATCTACGTCACAGCAGCCAAGACGAGGCACCAAGCAGTGTGGGCGGGAAGCGTTTCCACAGGCGTGGAAGTAGATTTTCGCAACAAAGTTGTAAAGCTTTGAAATATATAGAACAGAATAAAAAGTACTTTATTGATCCATGGGGGAAATTCAGCAAATATCAGATACATCAGATTGTAGGTGGGTTTATCGTGTACCTTTCGCGTTCATATTTCACTGTTTATTGCATTTTTGTTGTGTTTCACTTGATTGTCAAGTATGTCAATCGAAAGGGGGTGTGACATTCATATTTGGTCAATATTAGGTCTTTTACCATTCATAGAACAATTAAAAAATTCAATTCTGTTTTTTAAGGGGGTCTGTCAAAACGTTTTTAGCATTTATTAAGACATTATTGTGAGGTTTTCTATTAGTGTTCCTAAAAATAGCTATACCGGCCCCCAGACACATTTTTTTTCTCTAAATGTTGCCCCTGAGTCAAAATAATTGCCCCGGCCTGCCCTTTTAGAAAGAAACCAAATGTTCCTAGGCCTTCATAAAGGATCCATCAGGGGCTGTGTTAATAGGGATGAAAGTTCACCAGAGTAGCACTTAAAATCATTTTATTTTCACAAAACTTGAAAGTGCGGTTTATAACCCGGTGCGCCTAATGTACGGAATAATTTTTGGTTGTGCTTACCGATATTGAAGGCATTCCATTTGATACATGGTGAAATGATAAGTGTGACCAGTAGATGGCAGTCACACATAAGAGATACGTGTAGACAGCAATATCACTTAAGTAAACATCACAAAAATTGTATGTGTTCCATTTAAAAAGGGACAAGCATTAGGAAATGGATGAATGAAAATATAGAACAATACACACGGCACTCAGTAGTAGTAGTCGTTGCTCTCATGAAGTTTGCCATGATTAGTAGTTGTTGATATTCCATCCATCCATTTCCTACCGCTTGTCACCTTTGGGGTCATGGGGAATCAAAGGAAATAGCAAACGTTCTGATGCGTCTGTGAAAAATGAATGTGTAGCTGCATGCTTAAAATGACCAAAATAGGTACATTTTTACACGTTTTTATGAATGTGCAAATGCACTCAGTAGTAGTAGTCTTTGCGCTCATGAAGTTTCCTGTGATTAGTAGTTGTTATTGTTAAAGTAAATAGCAAACATTGTGATACGTCCGTGAAAAATTAATGTGTCGCCGCATGCTTAAAATGACCAAAATACGTACATTTTTACATGTTATTATGAATGCGCAAATTCACTCAGTAGTAGTAGTCGTTGCTCTCATGAAGTTTGCCATGATTAGTAGTTGTTGATATTGTTAAAGGAAATAGCAAACGTTGTGATGCGTCTGTAAAAAATTAAATAAAATGACCAAAATACGTAAATTTTTACAAGTTATTATGAATGTGCAAATTCACTCAGTAGTAGTAGTCATTGCTCTCATGAAGCTTCCCGTGATTGGTAGTTGTTATTGTTAAAGGAAATAGCAAACATTGTGATGCGTCTGTGAAAAATTAATGTGTCGCCGCATGCTTAAAATGACCAAAATATGTAAATTTTTACACGTTATTATGAATGCGCTAATTCACTCAGTAGTAGTAGTCATTGCTTTCATGAAGTTTGCCTTGATTAGTAGTTGTTGATATTGTTAAAGGAAATAGCAAACAATGTGCAGCGTTTGTAAAAAATTTATTAAAATGACCAAAATATGTACATTTTTAAACGTTATTATAAATGTGCAAATTCACTTAGTAGTTGTAGTCGTTGCTCTCATGAAGTTTTCCTTGATTAGTAGTTGATGTTGTTAACGGAAATAGCAAACGTTTTGATGCGTCTGTGAAAAATTAATGTGTAGCCGTATGCTTAAAATGATCAAAATACGTACATTTTGCACTTCATTATGAATGTGCAAATTCACTCAGCACTAGTAGTCGTTGCTCTCATAAAGTTTACTGTGATTAGTAGTTGTTATTGTTAAAAGAAATAGCAAACGTTGTGCTGCGTCCGTGAAAAATTAATGTGTAGCCGCATGCTTAAAATGACCAAAATACGTAAATTTTTACACGTTATCATGAATGCGCAAATTCACTCAGTAGTAGTAGTCGTTGCTCTCAGGAAGTTTGCCATGATTAGTAGTTGTTGATACTGTTAAAGGAAATAGCAAACGTTGTGATGCGTCTGTGAAAAATTAATTAAACCGACCAAAATACGTACATTTTTACACGTTATTATGAATGCGCAAATTCACTCAGTAGTAGCAGTCGTTGCTCTCATGAAGTTTGCCTTGATTAGTAGTTGTTGATATTGTTAAAGGAAATAGCAAACGTTGTGATGCGTCTGTGAAAAATTTACTAAAATGACCAAAATACGTACATTTTGACACGTTATTATGAATGTGCAAATTCACTCAGTAGTAGTAGTCGTTGCTCTCATAAAGTTTGCCTTGATTAGTAGTTGTTGATATTGTTAAAGAAAATAGCAAACGTGCCGCGTCTGTGAAAATTTAATGTGTCGCCGCATGCTTTAAATGACCAAAATACGTAAATTTTTAGACGTTGTTATGAATGCGCAAATTCACTCAGTAGTAGTAGTCTTTGCTCTCAGGAAGTTTGCCATGATTAGTAGTTGTTGATATTGTTAAAGGAAATAGCAAACGTTGTGATGCGTCTGTAAAACATTAAATAAACTGACCAAAATACGTAAATTTTTACACGTTATTATGAATGTGTAAATTCACTCAGTAGTAGTAGTCGTTGCTCTCATGAAGTTTGCCTTGATTAGTAGTTGTTGATATTGTTAAAGGAAAAAGCAAACGTTGTGATGCGTCTGTGAAAAATTCATGTGTAGAAGTATGCTTAAAATTACCAAAATACGTAAATCTTTGCACATTATCATGAATGTGCATGATCATACTGTATATACAGCATGTATATAAAACGTTGATAGAGGGTTTTGCATATTTTTAAGAGCGCGTAATAGGCGTAATAGAGTGGATTCCTTTACTTCCATTGTTTGCTCGCGTTTTTGTTTTTCATGTTCTGTGGTCACGTTTTGTTTGGTTATGTTCTGTTGGTTTAAGACTCTTTTTAGTTCCTGTTTACGCTCCATTGTTTTGTCACCATGACGACAGATTAGTTCACCTGCATCCATTTGGACTCACACACCTGATTTGTTTCGGACTCACGTACTTGCGTTAATCATTTCACTACTATTTAAGCTTGTAGTTGCCAGGCATTCAGCCTGGCGTCATTGTTGTTGTTCCATGCTCTGTTCACTCTGGTTATGTATCGCTCTGCTCATTTCCTTCCAAGTAAGTTTTGTTTATTCATGTCAGGTTTTGCAGTCTTTTGTTTCATATCCGTAGTTTTGCCTTTATGGTCGTTTTTGCTTTTTAGCCAAGTTTGTTCTTCGCCTTGTGCGTGCCTTTAGTTTGCACTTTTTTTTAATAGATAAATTAAAATATGTCTTTACATTCACGCCAAGGATTGTGGATGATAGGCAAAGTAAAAAAAAAGTGCAGTTAAATAACCCAAAGTTTCTTACTACGCAACTGACATGTTTGGGGCACATTTTCCAACTAACATGCATCAAATCAGGTACACCACTCCAGTGATCAGTCACTCGGAAATGTGCTAGATAATTGAGCACAACTGTCCGTGGAAATAAAGTGCACGTCTGGATTGAATGTCAAACTCATCTCCAGAATAAGTGGATCAGTGATATCACACGAACCAGCTGCTGTAGTCTTTGTCTTCTGCAAATGACTTGTACACCTGACACGTAGGCCACGAGGTTTGTGAGTTAATCATGCAAAGACCAATGCAGCCAGTTCCTCGGCATATCATTAACTCAGACCTTACAAAGACTTAGAAAACATTAATGAGCCCCAATAAACAAATAAATAAATTTCAAATTCAAACTAATAACAATTTGAACAAAAGATGCCACACTGGGATAGACTGATCATACATCCTCTTTTCCCCGGACATGTTCTCTTTTGCGGGGATGTCCGGGCGGAGTTTCTTTAAATGCCTCAAATGTCTGGCATTTTGAGTTATGGTTGCGTGTATTTTCAATGTACGTTCAGGGTTGAGAAGGGGTTGAAAATAAAACTAATTGTGAAGGTGTGTGCACGCAGCAGCATTTATGAGGGAGTGGCAGAGACAGTGAGAGCAAGAGAGTTATGATAAACGTGCATGTGTCGCCAGGCTCTGCTTTTTATCGATAGATTTATCGGATTTAATGTTTTATTATCTATAGCAGGGGTGTCAAAAGTGTGCCCCGGAGGCCATTTGCGGCCCACAGCTAATGTTTTAAAGTCCCACGGCACATTCTAAAATTATTATTAAAAAAAATAAATAAATAACAAAAGTGAAATAAAAAAGCTTAAAGTTGAAAAGTAATTTAGAAAAAGTTGCAATGTTGACTAATAAAACAAAGCTGGTTTTTTTCACGGGCTTCACGGTGGGAGAAGGGTTAGTGCGTCTGCCTCACAGTACGAAGTTCCTGCAGTCCTGGGTTCAAATCCAGGCTTGGGATCTTTCTGTGTGGAGTTTGCATGTTCTCCCCGTGAATGCGTGGGTTCCCTCCGGGTACTCCGGCTTCCTCCCACCTCCAAAGACATGCACCTGGGGATAGGTTGATTGGCAACACTAAATTGGCCCTAGTGTGTGAATGTGAGTGTGAATGTTGTCTGTCTATTTTGTGTTGGCCCTGCGATGAGGTGGCGACTTGTCCAGGGTGTACCCCGCCTTCCGCCCGATTGTAGCTGAGATAGGCGCCAGCGGATGGATGTTTTTTTTTCAAGTTTCAAACTGTCATTGCTCAAAACATAATATTGAATCAAAATCAATATTATTATGAATTATTGACCTAACCAGGGTTTTGATTACGTCACATCAAATATTCCACTTTGAACAATATTTTTGGTGAAAGATTTTGCATATTTTGTGTGTTTGCATAGTTGTTTTTGACAAAAAAGGGCAGACAACAAACATACAAAAAAAACCTACATAAAATTAAAACTACAACCTTTTGAAATGAGGGATAGATCTGAAGTTGATGTAGACTCCAGAAATTTAAGCATTAAATATAAAATGTATGTAAGCCCTGACACACCATTATCATCATTTCATGACCCAAGGAAAAAACTTTTTTACACTTTTATACTGAAATAAATACACCTACAACTTGTTAAATAAAAAAACATAGAAAAAACTACCAGCAGCGGTAAAGTTTGGATCCATGAAGGAAAGAAGACAGTAAATTAATGTTTATAACTGAATACATTTATATATGCATACACATTTGTTTACTTTTTCTATTATTATTTTTTTAATGATATTAAGTAACGTTTATGACAACCTTTTTCCAAAGCACAATATGTAATTTGAGATGCATCAAGATAATGCATACGTTTATAATTTTTTTTTCAAAACGCTTGCAAAAAAGTGGCACCCCAAAAATTTAAAGTGGGATCCCATTTTTTCTACTTGATTTTGAAAATTCCTAGCGCCAACACTGCTGTCAACAGAGGACAAAAAAATGCTTTATTTAAATAAACATATTATATATAAAGCAAGTACGAGTATCATTGGCAAATTTTCACCTAGTAACAGACTTTTGTGTGCTGCCCGCCTTGGGATTTCAGAATATGGTCAGCCTACACTGGGAAGAACCGCAATGTGGCAGGCAAGCCCCCAACCATGCAGGATTACAGTACCGTATTTTCCGGACAATAAGGCGCACTTAAAATCTTTTTTTGTTCTCTCAAAACTCGACAATGCTTCCTTATAACCGGGCGCACCTAATGTACGGAATAATTCTGGTTTTGCTTACCGACCTCGAAGCTATTTGGTACATGGTGAAATAGTAAGTGTGACCAGTCGAAACATAAGAGACACGTGTAGACTGCAATATGACACAAGTAAACATTTTATATGTTCCATTGAAAATACAAAACATTACACACGGCGCTCAAAAATCAATCAGAATGTTTTAATATGACTTTGGTAAGCTATGAAGCCACACCTCTTGATGGATTATACTGTGCTTCAACATACGAGTAATATCATTATGTGTGTATAAGGTAAGACAATATATGGCGTTTTGTTTCACAATATCATGCAAAAGCAACTTTTCTCACCTTCTAGGTCACATCTTTAAGGCATCAGTATTGATAAATAGGGGTGAAACAGTTCATTGCTAATAATCGATAATAAGATGAGTTGCCGACAATGGGGATGTCATCACTCGTGTAAAAATTTATATTTTGTTTTTATCAGCACTTTGCCTGTCCCTGCTTTAAAATAGATACAAATTATATATAGTTATTATTTTGTGACAGTCTATTTCTGAATTAAGTACCGTATTTTTCGGAGTATAAGTCGCTACGGAGTATAAGTCACACCGACCGAAAATTATTAATAAAGAAGAAAAAATAACATATACAAGTCGCACTGGAGTATAAGTCGCATTTTTGGGGGAAATTTATTTGATAAGACCCAACACCAAGAATAGACGTTTGAAAGGCAATATAAAATAAATAAAGAATAGTGAACAACAGGCTGAATAAGTGTGCGTTATATGACACATAAATAACCAACTGAGAAGGTGCCTGGTATGTTAACGTAACATATTATGGTAAGAGTCATTCAAATAACTATAACATATAGAACATGCTATACGTCTACCAAACAATCTGTCACTCCTAATCGCTAAATCCCACTAAATCGTCTTCCTTGATGTCGCTTCTAAACAACTCTGCCAACTCCAAAGGTAGACAATGCGCCGCTTCCTCTTCTATTGGTACGTCACTTACGTTTACGTTTTCTGCTGCATAATTCACAACTTCCAGCTTGTAACCTGCAGTATATGACTTCCTTTTCGGTGCCATTTTTTTCAGTCCTTCTCACTTTTTATAAGTGAGCGCCAATGTTGAAATGGTGGAAGTAATAGCAGGTTGATGTGTGTGTGATAATTGCTGATATCCGGCTAGTCTCTTACGTGAATGAGCCAAGTAATATTGTTTGATATTTTACGGTAATGTGTTAATAATTTCACACATAAGTCGCTCCTGAGGCTTCACGGTGGCAGAGGGGTTAGTGCGTCTGCCTCACAATACGAAGTTCCTGCTGTCCTGGGTTCAAATCCAGGCTCGGGATCTTTCTGTGTGGAGTTTGCATGTTCTCCCCGTGAATGCGTGGGTTCCCTCCGGGTACTCCGGCTTCCTCCCACTTCCAAAGACATGCACCTGGGGATAGGTTGATTGGCAACACTAAATTGGCCCTAGTGTGTGAATGTGAGTGTGAATGTTGTCTGTCTATCTGTGTTAGCCCTGCGATGAGGTGGCGACTTGTCCAGGGTGTACCCTGCCTTCCGCCCGATTGTAGCTGAGATAGGCGCCAGCGCCCCTCGCCACCCCGAAAGGGAATAAGCGGTAGAAAATGGATGGATGGAAGTCGTTCCTGAGTATAAGTCGCACGCCCGGCCAAACTATGAAAAAAACTGCGACTTATAGTCCGGAAAATACGGTAATCATCTTCATTTATAGGACATGCCTACAAAAATATATCAAGCTGAATTTAAAATCCGATAGCTAAATTAAAACTGAATAAGTTTACTTGGCCCTGCTATGAGGTGGGGACTTGTCCAGGGTGTACCCCGCCTTACGACCAATTGTAGCTGACATAGGCACCAGCGCCCCCCGCCACCTCAAGGGGAATAAGCGGTAGAAAAGGGATGGATGGATGGATGGATGGATGAATATGTTTACGCTTCATAATCTGATTCATCAAATAATCGCTATATGATAATTGATGACCAGTGGACTGTCAAAACAGTCGTTAGTTGCATCTCCATCAAGATTGTTTTGTTCCACCTCGTGAGTGATCCTTGTGAGACTGCCTTGCAGCCACTTAACACATACTTGCCAACCCTCACGGATTTTCCGGGAGACTCCCGAAATTCAGCGCCTCTCCCGAAAACCTGCCGGGACAAATTTTCCCCCAAAAATCTCCCGAAATTCAGGCAGAGCTGGAGGCCACGCCTCCTCCAGCTCCAATGCGGACCTGAGTGAGGACAGCCTGTTTTCATGTCCGCTTTCCCACATTATAAACAGTGTGTCTGCCCAATGACGTTATAACTGTAGAATGTTCGAGGACGAGTTCTTGGTTTCTTATGTGGGTTTATTAACACACAACAACAGCAGTCATGTTTACGTCTACCGTAACGGAGTTAGTCTGCCGTAAACAGCATGTGACACTCTTAAACATGACAATACTGCCATCTACTGTACTGCACCACAACACCTCCAGGCAACTTCAACCCTTTACTCCTCCTCCAATTCACATCCCATCTCCCCGGATTGTAAATTACCTAATGTAAATAATCAAATGTATTTCTAGTGTATATACTTGTTCTTATGCTATCGGAACTCATTATGTTCTCTGCTCGCTGCACATGTCCTACTAAGTAAGACCTACACTGTTTCAATGTCCATTTCTCTGTTCATCCAATTGTTGATGACTGAAGTACTGATATCAACCAAAGCTCCTCATCCCACCCCCCGGATTGTAAATAATTCAATGTATATACTATGATGATTAACTTGTGTGATGACTGTATTATGCTGATAGTATATATTTGTACCATTAATTGATTAACGTGGACCCCGACTTAAACAAGTTAAAAAACTTATTCAGGTTTTACCATTTAGTGGTCAATTGTACGGAATATGTACTGTACTGTGCAATCTACTAATACAAGTTTCAATCAATCAATACATCATGCATATGTGACAATAACATCAACGGCTTTCAGAAAGTGCAGTGCACAACTGTGCACACAACAGCTGTAAATATACTCCTCCCCTCTTAACCACGACCCCCCCAACACCACCCCCCACCCCGCCCCTCCACCCCCACCTCCCGAAATCGGAGGTCTCGGGGTTGGCAAGTATGACTTAACAACATCTAAAAATGTCTCTACACCATACTTGCTAAACATCCACATTTTCTCCTGGAAACTCCCAAATTTCAGTGGCCCTCCCGAAAATCTCCCGAGGTAACCATTCTCCCGAATTTCTCCCGATTTCCACCAAGACAACAATATTGGGGCGTGCCTTAAAGGCACTACCTTTAGCGTCCTCTTCAACCTGTCGTCACGTCCACTTTACCTCCATACTAAAAGCATGTCAGCACAGCTACATATTATGTGCAGCTTCTGCGCACAAACTTAAGTGAATGCAAGTCATACTTGATCAACAGCCATACAGGTCACACCGAGGATGGCCTTATAAACAACTTTAACGCTGTTACAAATGTGAACTGTAAACCACTGTGAACCCACATCAAACAAAAATAACAAACACATTTCGGGAGACCATTCGCACCATAACACAACATAAACACAACAGAACAAATACCCAGAACCCATTGCAGCACTAACTCTTCCTGGACGATACAAAATACACCCCGCTACCACCAAACCCCGCCCCCTCAACCCCGCCCACCTCAAAATCCCCCCATTTAATCATAGTCAAACAATGCACGCTTTACAATTTAAATAGTTTACTCAATAATTGCAATAATCTGCCGTGTCCCACAGAGACTATTTGCAAAGTGCAGGTGCAAAGCCTTTTATTTAACCCAAGCCCCTGCAAATCCTCAAGAGAGAAGCCAAAAAGGTGAACAAAGGGCGTCGGTGGCAAAAAGGTTAGAGAGGCATCTTGAGGTGAAAAATAAATTCATTAAAATAGCATCAAATGTTTAGGATGCTGCAGGAATAGCAAACACAAGAAAGTCATGACAACACACAATGAGCCAACAGAGTCCAAGTCGATGTTCTGATCTCACCGAAGCGACACATTACTAATGAGGACCAGCTGCGACTGAGTAGCTTCCTCAGAAAGTAAAGAAAAACTCGAAAAAACAAATATAAAAAAAAAAAGACCACAACACAGAAAATCTAAATACTGTATTTTCCGGACTATAAGGCTCACTTAAAATCATTTTTTTCTCCTCAAAACTCGACAGTGCGCCTTATAACCCGGTGTGCCTAATGTAGGGAAAACGTTTTGTTGAGCTTACCCACCTTGCACATTTTTTATTCGGTACATGGTGTAATGACAAGTGTGACCAGTAGATGGCAGTCAAACATAATAGATGCACCGTTTGATGTGCTTCAACATTCTAATATTATGGTGCACCATGTACCAAACAAAATAGCTTTGAGGTTGGTAAGCACAGCCAGAATGATGCCGTACATTAGGCGTTATGAGGCGCACTGTCGATTTTTGAGAAAATTAAAGGATTTTAAGTGCGCCCTATAGTCCAAAAAATACGGTAATAGCCATGTGAGACAATGTGCATAGGCAATCGTGTTTGTTTACTAACAGATGCATGGACAACTTGATTTGAAATTGTAAGTCAAGGTGACAAGTAAATCTTGCAGTATTTATTTTTTATCATGGAAAAAAGACTTAGAATATTTTG
Organism: Nerophis ophidion; assembly: GCF_033978795.1. Taxonomy (NCBI): domain Eukaryota; kingdom Metazoa; phylum Chordata; class Actinopteri; order Syngnathiformes; family Syngnathidae; genus Nerophis; species Nerophis ophidion. The sequence goes on along the minus strand of NC_084611.1, from coordinate 57,473,618 downwards.
TTGCATTACCAGATTGTATTAAGGCTGGAAAGATATGCATTTGTATGCGGTGCATGTTTTCTTTCAAAATTCCATCCATCCATTCATCTTCTTCCGCTTATCCGAGGTCGGGTCACAGGGGCAGCAACCTAAGCAGAGAAGCCCAGATTTCCCTCTCCCCAGCCACCTTGTCCAGCTCCTCCCGGGGTATACAGAGGCGTTCCCATGCCAGCCGGGAGAGATAGTCTTCCCAACGTGTCCTGGGTCTCCCCGATGGAGTCCTGCCGGTCGGACGTGCCCAAAACACCTCTCTATGTAGGCGTTCGGGTGGCATCCTGACCAAATGCCCGAACCATCACATCTGGCTCCTCTCAATGTGGAGGAGCAGCGGCTTTGCTTTGAGCTCCTCCCGGTGGACAGAGCTTCTCACCCTATCTTTAAAGGAGAGCCTTGAAGCTCATTTCGTCCGCTTGTACCCATAATCTCGTCCGTTCCGTCATAAACCGAAGCTCTTGACCATAGGTGAGGATTGGTAGATCGACCGATATATTGACCGATATATTGAGAGCTTCGCCTTCCGGCTCAGCTCCTTCTTCACCACAACGGATCGATACAGCGTCCGCATTACTGAAGATGCCGCACCGATCCGCCTGTCGATCTCACGATCCACTCCGATGTACTTGAACTCTTCCATCCAAAAAACGTTATTGACCCACAGTTTTTCGCGGGCCGCATGAAATGATTTGGCTCCTGGCCTTGGGTTTGACACCTGTGAAGTATTGGTTGGGGCTGCCCTGTCAAAGGATGTTGGCTCGACTGACATCCATCATTACACTGTGGAGGCCCTGAGTAGCTCCTTCAGCAACATCTGCAGAGATTGTGATTACTTTCAATGGTTTGGGGAGTTGGCTCCGATATTCCTTGATCCTGTTGAGATTGGCATACTTGATGCTATTGAGATTGGCATACTTGATGCTGTTGAGATTGGCATACTTGATGTTGTTGAGATTGGCATACTTACTTACTTAGACTTAGTTCCTTCCGTTCCCGTTGGAACATTGGGCGACGAGTCCCCCTCTATTTGTTCCGGTCATTGGCGACCCTTCTTGCTCCATGCCAGCTGACTCCCATCTCTCTCAGGTCTTCCTTGGCTGTTTGTCTCCACGTCTTCTTTGGCTGTCCTCTCTTCCTCTTTCCCCCTTCTGGCACCCAGTCCATTGCCACACTTGCCGGTCTCTCTCTTGGCAGTCGGAGTACGTGTCCAGCCATTCTCCTCCTTTCAGAGACTATGTCGGACATTGGTGCTACCCCTGCCCTTCTCATCACCCCTTCATTGGTGATGTGGTCTCTCCATGAGATCCTCAAGATCGTCAGTGGAAGAAATCCAGCTTGTTAGTTAAAATGAAGAATTGCTCAATTCTTTTCAGATTTGTGGTTGCAGTGGTCTTGTTCCTCTGCGTAGTAAAAGCAAGTGCATACCATTATCATCCTTAAAGTTAGTAGTCTTGCTTTGGATCTCCAGCTTTCACAAAAAACTCTTAGGAAACACTGGTTTAGAGGATTTTAGCACCACGGCCCACCGAGCTGACAGTTCATTTAAATATTTTTCAAACATATTTTGTGTGGATCTTATTTTTTTTCTTTTCGTGAGCTGCTCACTCAAGGCTGACTCGTATCAAAGAAGTTAGCCTTGATTGCTCCACCAGTCACATCTCTTTGAAAATCCTTCTTATTACCCACTGTGGACAGTGTCATCTGTCCTATATACGTCTTCTATAATTACCTTAAAAGCTTAAAAGCATTTTCAAACATTATTGAACAGGAAATGATTAAACTTAAGAGTTGGTTTGATGTCAACAAATCATCATTAAATGTAATAATTTTTTGTAAGACGAAAAGGGAGGAAACAATCAAACTGTCAAGAGATGGAATTGAAGGGTTTTTGAACTTGTATTTTTAGGAGTGATACTGGATACATGGAAATCTCACATTGCACATGTACGGGAAAAAATGTCTAAGAGTATATTTATATTAAACAAGGTAAAATATGTGTTAGATCAGGGGTCTCAAACTCAATTTACCTGGGGGCCACTCGATGTAGAAACTGGGTGAGGCTGGGCCGCAAGAAAAGATTTCTTAAAAAATCAAACATGCAATTTTTAATGAATTCACCTTCTATGAGTGGCTTTCCCGCCCTAGCAACATTCTTGCCAACCCTCCGTTTTTTCCGCGAGACTCCTGAATTTCAGTGCACCTCCCGACAATCTACCGTTGCAACCATTCTCCCGAATTTGTCCCAATTTTCACCCGAACGACATTATTAAGGGCTGCCGTGACTGCACTGCCTTTAACGTCCTCTACAACAGTGGTTCTCAACCTTTTTTCACTGTGAACTGTGAACAATTTTATAATTCGAGTACCCCCTAATCAGAGCAAAGCATTTTGGGTTGAAAAAAAGAGATAAAGAAGTAAAATACAGCACTATGTCATCAGTTTCTGATTTATTCAAATGTACAACAGTGCAAAATATTTCTCATTTGTAGTGGTCTTTCTTGAACTATTTAAAAAAAAGATATAAAAATAAGTAAAAAACTTGTTGAAAAATAAACAAGTGATTCCATTATGAATAAAGATTTCTACACATAGAAGTAATCATTAATTTAAAGTGCCCTATTTGGGGATTGTAATAGAGATCCATCTGGATTCATGACTTTAATTCTAAACATTTTTTCACAAAAAAATAAATCTAACATCAATATTTATGAAACATGTCCACAAAAAGTCTAGCTGTCAACACTGAATGTTGGATTGTTGTATTATTTTTACACAGTTTATGAACTTACATCCATATTTCATTGAAGTACTATTCAATAAACATATTTATAAAGGATTTATGAATTGCTGCTATTTTTTTAGAATGTTTTGATAAATCTCACTTGTCCCTTTGCATGCCTTCAAGTACCTCCAAGGGTTTGTGTACCCCCTGAAAGAGGACTACTGCTCTACTACATGTCATCGTGCACGCTTTTACATCACACAACCAATGTACTGGCTCCATAACATATTGTATGAGACTTGTGCAGAACAACGTCAAGGGCTGCAAGACGTACTTGGTCAACAGCCATAGAGGTCACACTGAGGGTGGCAGTATAAACAACTTAAACACTGTTACAAATATGCACCACAGTTTGAACCCACACCAAACAAGAATGACAAACCATTTTGGGAGAATTTCCATACCTTAACACAACTTAAACACAAGAGAACAAATACCCAGAACACCTTGCAGCAGTCTCCCGGGCTACAATATACAACACCTCAACCGATGCAAGTAGGGAGGGTGGGGGGTTGGTAATAGCGGGGGTGTGTATATTGTAGCCCGGAAGAGTGCATGGGATTCTGGGTAATTGTTCTGTTGTGTTTATGTTGTGTTACGATGCGGATGTTCTCCCGAAATGTGCTTGTCCTTCTTGTTGGGTGTGGGTTCACAGTCTGGCACATATTTGTAACAGTGTTAAAGTTTTTTTTACGGCCACCCTCAGTGTGACGTGTGTAGCTGTTGATCAAATATAGTTTGCAATACCACACATGCGTCTTGCATGGCCAGATGCAATATACCATTGGGCTTGCATGCTGTCAGTTCAGGATGTAGGGGGTGCTAAAGGCAGTGCCATAATGGCACTTCCTGAATATTGCTGTTCTGGTAAATATCGACAGGGGCTTCGATAGAATTGGTGCACTAAAATCCAGGGGTCTCCCGGGAAAATTGGGGACGTTGGCAAGTATGACGCTGTCAAGCGCCCTTCACATTAATCTCGCGGGCCGCACCAACATTAAATTGTCATATCAAAGTGCGGGCTGCATAATAACGTCCCGCAATTGGCTCAACCAACACACAAAACATGTGTCATGTGCCATTATGATGTGCAGTCACTTGACTCGCTTACGCCATCGTACATCTCTGATCATGAGCGCCCCTATCGTAAGACACGAGAAATGGTTGCCTCACCTCAGACTTTTTTCTCTGCCGTTTTGAACGCTCAGCAACACACCAGACAAGAATGCGCTTCGGCCGCACGGCAGACAGAGAATTTTAAGAGGGATTGCGAAAATTCAGCGATTTTGAAGAAAAAATAATCCAAATTGGTGAAGCTAAATGAAAATGAAAAACTAACAATTACAATTATTTTATCATTATGTATTTCATTTCTTTGCATGATCACAGATGAGGCACTGCTTCCCCTGCCTCCCTTGACCGCACGTAACTGAAGGATTATTCATAAAGTAGATTACATAGAACACACTAACATATTATTTATTAATTCTGGTTTATTGACACTACGGTAGCTAGGTGCCATGATTGGATATAGGCAAGACTGCTGTCAGGGCGAGGTAGGTGCTTTAGAAGTATTGTAGTTGTGTTGGGAGATCTTTTTTAGAAGATCTGAAGGGGGACTGTTGGATTTGGTTGTCTTTTTATTTCCTAGTCAGATTTTAGAGCAGCTAAAGTGTGAGTCTTTTACATAGACCTTGAATTTGGAATGTTGGAATGAAGACATAACAATCCCTATATATATATATATATATATATATATATATATATATATATATATATATATATATATATATATATATATATATATATATATATAATATATATATATATATATATATATATATATATATATATATATATATATATATATATATATATATATATATATATATATATATATATAGATATATATATATATGTAGATGAAGAATCAACTGCACATTGTTGCATATGTAATTGCCCAAAGCGGGCATATATATATATATATATATATATATATATATGCCCGCTTGTGGCAATTACATATGCAACAATGTGCAGTTGATTCTTCATCTATCTATATATATATATATGTACATTTATATATATATATATATATATATTTTTTTTTTTTTTTAACTATATTTTAATATATAATTAACTCATTCTGTTAATTACTGAATGACTTGCCACTTCTAATAGGTCAAAAAATGTTTTGTACGGTAAGATCGAGACACATACTATGCAAAACCATCTCATGAAGAAAAAAAAAGAGTTTTAGTGGGAAAAATTGTTGCTGGATTTTCACAACCTTACACATTTTAAAAAATAAGACACATAGTGTCTTATTTTTAATTTTCACAAGTTAAGTCAACAACGAAAATAATTGAGCAAGAAATGTTTACAACCATGTTGTGTAAATACTACTAAATCAGTCATATTAACTCAGCTCTAAGTTGTGAAAAACGTTACAAATTATACATTACTGTCACGGCGCATATTCGAACACGTTTTTCCTCGGCAGCTGGACCTACACTGGCAGCGCACTCGGACAGGCCCCTGCTCGCGCTGAGTGCAGCATGCCCATGCGGCGACAAGCTTGCAGACGATCAGCAATCTGCACAGCTGGGACTTATACAAACCCTGTTTCCATATGAGTTGGGAAATTGTGTTAGATTAAGGTTAAAGTTCCAATGATTGTCACACACAAACCAGATGTGGCGAAATCATTCTCTGCATTTGACCCATCACCGTTGATCACCCCCTGGGAGGTGAGGGGAGCAGTGGGCAACAGCGGTCTTTTATGGTGATTTAACCCCCAATTCCAACTCTTAATGCTGAGTGCCAAGCAGGGAGGTAATGGGTCTTTGGTATGACTCAGCCGGGATTTGAACTCAGGACCTACCGAGCTCTAGGCGGACACTCTACCCACTAGGCCACTGAGTAGGTTAAATGTAAATATGAACGGAATACAATGATTTGCAAATCGTTTTCAACCCATATTCAGTTGAATATGCAACAAAGACTACATATTGGGATGGCGTGGCGCAGTGGAAGAGTGGCCGTGCGCAACCCGAGGGTCCCTGGTTCAATCCCCACCTAGTACCAACCTCGTCACATCCTTGAGCAAGACACTTCACTCTTGCTCCTGATGGGTGCTGGTTAGCGCCTTGCATGGCAGCTTCCTCCATCAGTGTTTGAATGTGTGTATGAATGGGTGAATGTGGAAGTAGTGTCAAAGCGCTTTGAGTACCTTGAAGGTAGAAAAGCGCTGTACATGTACAACCCATTTACCATTTATTTGATGTTCAAACTGATAAACACTTTTTCTTTTTTGCAAATAATCATTAACTTTAGAATTTGATGCCTGCAACACGTAACAAAGAAGTTGGGAACACTGGTGATAAATACTGATAAAGTTGAGGAATTATCATCAAACTCTTATTTGGAACATCCCACGGGTGTGCAGGCTATTTGGGAACAGGTAGGTGCCACGATTGGCTATAAAAGCAGCTTACGTGAAATGCTCAGTCATTCAGAAACAAGGATTGGGAAACGGTCTCCACTTTTTGAACAAATGCGTGAGCAAATTGTCAAACAGTTTAAGAACATTTCTCAACGGGCTATTGCAAGGAATTTAGGAATTTCACCATCTATGGTCTGTAATACCATCAAAAGGTTCAGAGAATTTGGAGAAATCACTGCACGTAAGCAATGCTATAAATGGTAAATGGGTTATACTTGTATAGCGCTTTTCTACCTTCAAGGTACTCAAAGCGCTTTGACACTATTTCCACATTCACCCATACACACACACATTCACACACTGAAGGCGGGAGCTGCCATGCAAGGCCCTAACCACGAACCATCAGGAGCAAGGGTGAAGTGTCCTGCTCAAGGACACAACAGGCGTGATGAAGTTGGTAGAAGGTGGGGATTGAACCAGGAACCCTCAGGTTGCTGGCACGGCCACTCTCCCAACTGCGCCACGCCGTCCCCAGACCTTCGTTACCTCACGCGATACTGCATCAAAAAGCGACAGTAGTGTGTAAAGGATATCACCACATGGGCTCAGGAACACTTCATAAAACCACTGTCAGTAACCACAGTTTGTCGCTACATCTGTAAGTCCAAGTTAAAACTATTATGCAAAGCCAAAGCCATGTATCAACGACACCCAGAAACGCCGCCGGCTTCGCTGGGCCCGAGCTCAGCTAAGATGGACTGATGCAAAGTGGGAAAGTGTTCTGTGGTCTGACGAGTCCACATTTCAAATTGTTTTTTTGGAAACGGTGAACGTTGTGTCCTCCGGACCAAAGAGGAAAAGAACCATCAGGACTGTTCGAGGTGCAAAGTTGAAAAGCCAGGATCTGTGATGGTATGGGGGTGTATTAGTGCCCAGTGCATGGGTAATTTACACATCTGTGAAGGCACCATCAATGCTGAAAGGTCCATAGAGGTTTTGGAACAACATATGCTGCCATTCAAGCAACGTTACCATGGACGCCCTTACTTATTTCAGCAAGAAAATGCCAAGTCACTTGTTACAACAGCGTGGCTTCATAGTAAAAGAGTGCGGGTACTAGACTGGCTTGCCTGTAGTCCAGACTTGTCTCCCATTGAGAATGTGTGGCGCATTATGAAGCCTAAAATACCACAATGGAGGCCCCGGACTGTTGAACAACTTAAGCCTTACGTAAAACAAGAATAGGAAATAATTTCACCTGAAAAGCTTAAAAAATGTGTCTCCTCAGTTCCCAAAGGTTTATTGAGTGTTGTTAAAGGAAAAGGTGATAAAACACAGTGGTGAACATGCCCTTTCCCAACTACTTTGGCACGTGTTGCAGCTATGAAATTAATATTTGCAAAAAAAAAAAAAATAAAGTTTATGAGTTTGAACATCAAATATCTTGTCTTTGTAGTGTATTCAATTGAATATGGGTTGAAAAGGATTTGCAAATCATTGTATTTAAATAAATACAATAATTTGCAATCATTGTATTTATATTTACATCCAACACAATTTCCCAACTCATATGGAAACGGGGTTTGTATAAATATGTATATTATTTAGTGTGAAAAAATTATTTAGCTTGGTTTCTTATAAATTAAGTTGTGCACTCGCCTTTAACTCGTGCGTACGTCCATAGTAGTTCTTGTTATATCACACACACACACACACACACACACACACACACACACACACACACACACACACACACACACACACACACACACACACACACACACACACACACACAGATGGATTTATCTAATCTGGGCAAATTAAGGCCCGGGGGCCATATGCGGCCCGTTAAGTTTTTCAATCTGGCCCCGGACATTCCCAAATAGATTTTTTTTAGATCTTTAAGATGGAAACTGTAGCTGCCATTATGATGTGCAGTCATGTTTTCAAATGACCATAAGTCTACAAAGATACAAATTATTTCAATGGTTGGAATATGCTCTTATGGATGATATACCCGTTACTATGGTCATCTAGTTAGTTACTCTGGTCATCTAGTTAGTTACTATGGTAATGTAAGTCACAGCAGCTCAGACGAGGCACCAAGCAGTGTGGGCGGGAAGCGTTTCCACAGACGCGGAAGGAGATTTTCACAACAAAGTTCTAAAGTTTAGTGATGTATCAGATTGTAGGTGGGTTTATTTTGTACCCTTTGCGTTCATATTTCATATTTTGTTGCATTTTTGTTGCGTTTTACTTAATTTTGAAATGTGTCGATCGAAAGGGGGTGTGACCTTCATATTTTGTCAATATTCAGTGTTTTATCCTTCCTAGAAATATGTAAAATTCCATTACATTTTTTAAGGCGGTCTGTCATAACGTTTTTTAGCATTTAATCAGTCATTATTGTGAGGTTTTGTATTAGTGTTCATAAAAATAGATATATACCGGCCCCCAAACACATTTTTTCTCTAAATGTGGCCCCCGAGTCAAAATAATTGCCCAGGCCTGATTTAATGGTAAATGGGTTATACTTGTATGGCGCGTTTCTACCTTTAAGGTACTCAAAGCGCTTTTGACGCTATTTCCACATTCACCCATTCACACACTGATGGCGGGAGCTGCCATGCAAGGCCCTAACCACGACCCATCAGGAGCAAGGACACAACTAAGTTTGTGGAAGGTGGAGATCGAACCAGGAACCCTCAGGTTGCTGGCACTGCATCTATCCCAACCGCGCCAAGCCATCTGGCCTCTTGCATTGATTGTAAAATGATGTGGACATAAACTGAGAAGCTGGTACACTTTGACAGCCAACTTAGACCCGGTGACAGTGAGAATGATGTGCGGAAGACGTTGTTTTTGTTACGTCTGTTCGGCATTGTGATGCCGGGTTCGATTCCCTCGAGGATGCGTCAAGTGAACACAGCAAAGGTAAGAATATAAACAATTTATTTAACGAAAATGATCTATGAAACAAAACACTGGTGCTAATAAAAAGGCAAACCAAAGACGCTAGCATAAAAGCTAGGATATACAAAAATGAGAACTAAACTGGCACATAGACACATTAAAGAGAAAAACAAAACATACAGCATGAGAGCTGGAATAAACAAATGGCTGAGCGTGAAAAGCTAGCGAGAATATACATACAATGTAGAGTGCAGGCGTAACTTGTTGCGTGAAAACAAATTATGAACCCAGGCTGAAAAAACTGTAGCAGATGTGCGGGGCGTGAGCAGCAGGTGAACTGATGTGTAACCATAGTGATGGACAAAAACAGGAAATAAACGGGTCAGACTGAGAATGAAAAAACAAACATGTGAAGATCTGAGCAGCAGATCGCAACAGTATTCCCCCCCAACAAAAGACAGATACCAGATGTCTCAAAAAACACAAACAAAAACTTGAACCCCCTCCCCAAAACCAGAAAGTTCACAAACGAAGGGAGGGCGGAGGGAGGCCACGGTGGAGGGTCGCCAGATCGCATGTCCCCGAATCCACCGAGGACACATCGTGTGGCGGCGGCGGGTGGAACGCCGCTGCCGAAAAAGTTTTGGCGGGCGACCTCGAAAAGGCCACATTAGTGGCCGCCTCGTAGGATGAGGTGCCCGGCGAGGCGGACGACCCGGGCACGGCCACATCCGTGGCCGACATGGAGGAGGGAGTGTCTGGCGAGGAGGACGACCTCGCAGAGGCCACGCCCGTGGTCGACGTGGTGGACGACGCCTCAGCACCGAAATCCCAGCAGGCTTGGAAGCAGCAGACGAGGGTGCGGGGACTGCCGCCAAAGCAGGCTCGAGTGCAGCTGGCGAGGATTATGCGGGTGCTGCAACCGAAGAAGAGGTCATTGGCGGCGTGGAAACCGCAGAAGGCGTCATTGGCAGCGTGGAAACCGCAGAAGGCGTCATTGGCGGCGTGGAAACCGCAGAAAGCGTCATTGGCGGCGTGGAAACCGCAGAAGGCGTCATTGGCGGCGTGGAAGCCGCAGTAGTCGTCATTGGCGGCGTGGAAGCAACAGCAGTCGTCATTGGCGGCGTGGAAGCCGCAGGAGTCGTCATTGGCGGCGTGGAGGCCGCAGGAGTCGTCGTCGACGTGAATACAGGCGTAGTCGTGGGTGGTGCTGGCGTGGGTTCCAGCCCCAACGTCTGCGCTGATGTGGGCTCCAGCCCCGTTGTCTGCGCTGGTGTGGGCTCCAGCCCCGTCGTCTGCGCTGGTGTGGGCTCCAGCCCCGTCGGCGGCGGTGCTTGGCGGCGTGGAGCTGGTACTGGAGTGGGCTCCAGCTTACGAACTGGTGCTGAAGTGGGCTCCAGCCCTGGAGTTGGTGCTGGCGTGAGAACCAGCTTAGAGTCTGAAACTGGTGCGAAAACCAGAGTCCAATTCTGGCGTGAAAACCAGGTCAGAGTCATGCGCTGGTGTGAGAACCGGACTGGGAGAAATGCCGAACACCGGTGGTGGAGGACGTGCTGGAGGTAATGACCTAGCAATACTAAACACTGGTGGAGGAGGTCTACTTGGCCGTAGAGAATTGGCCGGGGGAAACACAGTTGGAGGAGGTCTACAAGGAAGAGCTAAGCGGAATACAGGTGGCGGCGGCCTAGGAGGAGCTAGTGGTTTAACGGGCCAAACAACAGGTAAGGGTGGCCTCAAAGGAGGTTGCGGTTTGACAGTTTGAAGAACCGGTAAAGTTGGCCTACGTGTAGGTGCTAACCGGAATACCGGTGGAGGAGGTCTGCAAGGCCGTTGAGACTTGGCCTGGGGAAAAACAGGTAAAGGTGGTCTGCATGGTGGCTGTGGTTTAGAGGGTAGTATCTGTGCTACCTCCGTAGCACAGCTATAGGCCATAGCCCCTCCCTCCAGACGGGGATCCCAGACCCGTTCCCTATGGTCAGGGACTGACCTTAAGGGAGGGTGGTGGGAGGTTTGGAGGCAGGCCGACTCCTCCCCTTTAATTTGACCAGAATCTCCTTTAGAAAAGGGAGGAAACACCTTGGACTTGGCCAGAGAATTAGGTTTTAAAGGAGGTGTAGGAGAAGCAGATTGTGAATTACCATCCATCCATCCATCCATCATCTTCCGCTTATCCGAGGTCGGGTCGCGGGGGCAACAGCCTAAGCAGGGAAACCCAGACTTCCCTCTCCCCAGCCACTTCGTCTAGCTCTTCCCGGGGGATCCCGAGGCGTTCCCAGGCCAGCCGGGAGACATAGTCTTCCCAACGTGTCCTGGGTCTTCCCCGTGGCCTCCTACCGGTTGGACGTGCCCTAAACACCTCCCTAGGGAGGCGTTCGGGTGGCATCCTGACCAGATGCCCGAACCACCTCATCTGGCTCCTCTCGATGTGAAGGAGCAGCGGCTTTACTTTGAGTTCCTCCCGGACGGCAGAGCTTCTCACCCTATCTCTAAGGGAGAGCCCCGCCACACGGCGAAGGAAACTCATTTCGGCCGCTTGTACCCGTGATCTTATCCTTTCGGTCATGACCCAAAGCTCATGACCATAGGTGAGGATGGGAACGTAGATCGACCGGTAAATTGAGAGCTTTGCCTTACGGCTCAGCTCCTTCTTCACCACAACGGATCGGTACAACGTCCGCATTACTGAAGACGCCGCACCGATCCGCCTGTCGATCTCACGATCCACTCTTCCCTCACTCGTGAACAAGACTCCTAGGTACTTGAACTCCTCCACTTGGGGCAGGGTCTCCTCCCCAACCCGGAGATGGCACTCCACCCTTTTCCGGGCGAGAACCATGGACTCGGACTTGGAGGTGCTGATTCTCATTCCGGTCGCTTCACACTCGGCTGCGAACCGATCCAGCGAGAGCTGAAGATCCCGGTCAGATGAAGCCATCAGGACCACATCATCTGCAAAAAGCAGAGACCTAATCCTGCGGTTACCAAACCGGAACCCCTCAACGCCTTGACTGCGCCTAGAAATTCTGTCCATAAAAGTTATGAACAGAATCGGTGACAAAGGACAGCCTTGGCGGAGTCCAACCCTCACTGGAAATGTGTTCGACTTACTGCCGGCAATGCGGACCAAGCTCTGGCACTGATCGTACAGGGAACGGACCGCCACAATAAGACAGTCCGATACCCCATACTCTCTGAGCACTCCCCACAGGACTTCCCGATGGACACGGTCGAATGCCTTCTCCAAGTCCACAAAGCACATGTAGACTAGTTGGGCAAACTCCCATGCACCCTCAAGAACCCTGCCGAGAGTATAGAGCTGGTCCACAGTTCCACGACCAGGACGAAAACCACGCTGTTCCTCCTGAATCCGAGGTTCGACTATCCGACGTAGCCTCCTCTCCAGTACACCTGAATAAACCTTACCGGGAAGGCTGAGGAGTGTGATCCCACGATAGTTGGAACACACCCTCCGGTCCCCCTTCTTAAAGAGAGGAACCACCACCCCGGTCTGCCAATCCAGAGGTACCGCCCCCGATGTCCACGCGATGCTGCAAAGTCTTGTCAACCAAGACAGCCCCACAGCATCCAGAGCCTTAAGGAACTCCGGGCGGATCTCGTCCACCCCTGGGGCCTTGCCACCGAGGAGCTTTTTAACTACCTCAGCGACCTCAGCCCCAGAAATAGGTGAGTCCACCACAGATTCCCCAGGCACTGCTTCCTCATAGGAAGACGTATTGGTGGGATTGAGGAGGTCTTCGAAGTATTCCTTCCACCTATCCACAACATCCGCAGTCGAGGTCAGCAGAACACCATCCGCACCATACACGGTGTTGATAGTGCACTATTTCCCCTTCCTGAGGCGGCGGACGGTGGTCCAGAATCGCTTCGAAGCCGTCCGGAAGTCGTTTTCCATGGCTTCCCCGAACTCTTCCCATGTCCGAGTTTTTGCCTCCGCGACCGCTGAAGCTGCACACCGCTTGGCCTGTCGGTACCTGTCCACTGCCTCCGGAGTCCTATGAGCCAAAAGGACCCGATAGGACTCCTTCTTCAGCTTGACGGCATCCCTCACCGCTGGTGTCCACCAAGGGGTTTTAGGATTGCCGCCCCGACAGGCACCAACTACCTTGCGGCCACAGCTCCGATCTGCCGCCTCGACAATAGAGGTGCGGAACATGGTCCACTCGGACTCAATGTCCAGCACCTCCCTCGTGACATGTTCAAAGTTCTTCCGGAGGTGGGAATTGAAACTTTGTCTGACAGGAGACTCTGCCAGACGTTCCCAGCAGACCCTCACAATGCGTTTGGGCCTCCCAGGTCTGTCCGGCATCCTCCCCCACCATCGCAGCCAACTCACCACCAGGTGGTGATCGGTAGAAAGCTCCGCCCCTCTCTTCACCCGAGTGTCCATAACATGAGGCCGCAAATCCGATGACACAACTACAAAGTCGATCATGGAACTGCGGCCTAGGGTGTCCTGGTGCCAAGTGCACATATGGACACCCTTATGCTTGAACATGGTGTTTGTTATGGACAATCCGTGACGAGCACAAAAGTCCAATAACAAAACACCACTCGGGTTCAGATCCGGGCGGCCATTCTTCCCAATCACGCCTCTCCAGGTTTCACTGTCGTTGCCAACGTGAGCGTTGACGTCTCCCAGTAGGACAAGGGAATCACCCGGGGGAGCACTTTCCAGTACTCCCTCGAGCGTTCCCAAAAAGGGTGGGTACTCTGAACTGCTGTTTGGTGCATAAGCACAAACAACAGTCAGGACCCGTCCCCCCACCCGAAGGCGGAGGGAGGCTACCCTTTCGTCCACCGGGTTGAACTCCAACGTACAGGCTTTGAGCCGGGGGGAAACAAGAATTGCCACCCCAGCCCGTCGCCTCTCACTGCCGGCAACGCCAGAGTGGAAGAGGGTCCAATCCCTCTCGAGAGAAGTGGTTCCAGAGCCCTTGCTGTGCGTCGAAGTGAGTCCGACTATATCCAGCCGGAATTTCTCGACTTCGCGCACTAGCTCAGGCTCTTTCCCCTCCAGAATTACCCGAATAATAAAAAGAAAAATTGTCCTGATAATTTTGTATTTTATCATAAATGTTATTGTTAGAAAGTTGTTGAGAGGTAGATTTACTGTCCACAATATAAAAATCTTCAGCAAAGATATCGACGACGGGGCAGTGTTGCGTCACCGGTGGACGTTCCCCACATGTCATCACTACAGTCTGAGATGGTGTCATGGCGGCCGAAGGAATGATTGAAAAAAAATAAGCAGGATTACCGGTAGTGGAAGGTGAATCCTGAATGGAATGACAGTTGCTGTGTCCATGGGGAGGAATAAGTGGTGCTGGAAGCGACAGATGAAGATGCCAGGCGAGGAGCAGCAGATGCCGGCCGAGGAGTAGCAGATGCCGGCGGCGACAAAGCTTGGCGTTGTGCTGCTACTGGCGGCGTTGGAGCCGTGCGTAATGCCAGCATTGGAACTTGGCGTGGAGCCGGCATTGGAGCTCGGCGTGGAGCCGGTATTGGAGCTCGGCGTGGAGCCGGCGTTGGAGCTCGGCGTGGAGCCGGCGTTGGAGCTCGGCGTGGAGCCGGCGTTGGAGCTGTGCGTAATGCCAGCATTGGAACTTGGCGTGGAGCGGGCATTGGAGCTCGGCGTGGAGCCGGTATTGGAGCTCGGCGTGGAGCCGGCGTTGGAGCTCGGCGTGGAGCCGGCGTTGGAGCTCGGCGTGGAGCCGGCGTTGGAGCTGTGCGTAATGCCAGCATTGGAACTTGGCGTGGAGCCGGCATTGGAGCTCGGCGTGGAGCCGGTATTGGAGCTCGGCGTGGAGCCGGCGTTGGAGCTCGGCGTGGAGCCGGCGTTGGAGATCGGCGTTGAGCCGGCGTTGGAGCTCGGCGTGGAGCCGGCGTTGGAGCTGTGCGAAAGCCCGCCAGGGACGTAGATGTCTCCGTGGAAGGAGACGCTGGCGAGGATGACAGCGGTGTGTGCCTGGCTGCACCGCTGTGTATAGTATGACCCCTTCCACTGGGCGGCTGCCAGACGCCGTCCACACTAGCGGGAAGACGTGCCTCATCGTCGGAGTCCCCTGGTGCGAAAACCAGGGACGGGCGGGATGGGGTCAGGAGGAGGGACGGAGACACGTCCCGCGCCGAGTCCCAGCAGGAGGACAAAAGAGACCTCACAGTGGTCTCCACTGGAGCCCTCGGCGAACCAGAAAAGAGAGCGGGAGCCGTCAGGAAGAGTAGCCTCCTCCTTCACTTCCCGCGGCTCCGTCGCCGACTACGGCTCTCCGACCGGCACGCCCGCCGCCGCCATCCTTCCCGTCGTATACTGTGCTGCTTCTCCCTGCTCCTACGCAGCTTCCAGCGGTTGCTCCCAGGCTACTCTTCCTGCCGGCTCCCGCTCACAGCAGAGGCAAAACTGAGGACATGAAACATGAGCTAAAATAAACTCACTAACTGTGGCTTGAAAATAAAACTGACACATGGGCAGAAAGTACGGGCAAAAAACAAAACTTACTTGGCAGGTTATGAGCAGCAAAATCAGAGTATTGAGAATAGTCATAACCATAGTGTTGAGTATGACGCCAGGCCTGCCTGGCAACTACAAACTTAAATAATACAGACATGATTAGTGACAGTTGCGTGAGTTTGAACACATGACAGGTGAAACAAATGGTTGCCATGGTGACAAAACAAGAGTGCACAAAGAGTCCAAAAACCAACAGAACATAACCAAACAAAACATGATCACAAAGACAGAGTGTCCTTGCACGCTACACCGCTACAACAAAGATGACGGGAAGAAGACGCTGCTGAAGGTGAGCCACATTGATAAGACCGCCCACAAAACGGCGCATCCTGAAGCGACTGTCAGAAAGCGGCTTGAAGATGGTCTGTATAACATAATATATGCAACATTTTGACCAAAGAACCACCATTACATGATATGGAGACCACAAGGAAGTGTTTTAAATTTAGAAAACAAAAATTATAATATGATCCCTTTAATGTGCCCTAAAATCCGGTGCACCTTTTGTAGGAAAATACACCTGACGAGACCCGCTCATTGGCCATGCGGTTTTTAATCCAGTGCGCCCTATAGTCCGAAAAATACAATATGTATAATAGGCTCTCATGATGTCTGCATGAGTGGTAGTCTGTGTTGGAGTTGAAAAAAAAAGCGAACGCTGCGATCCGTCCATTACATGAATGCGCAGCCGTATGCTTAAAATGCGCAAAGCAAAATACATAAATATTAAATGTTATTATGAATGTGCCTGTTACTTGTCATGTTCGGTGGTCTGGGTTATGTTTTGTTATTTTTTGTTAGTTTTTAGACTCCATTAGTTCCTGTTCGCGCTCCCTTGTTTGTTTTAGTTTCCATGACGACTGATTAGTTTCACCCTCTCATGTTTTGGATCACACACCTGCTCTAATCAGAGATTATTATTTAAGCCTGTCTTTTTCAGTTAGTCTGCCTGGCCACATTGCCCTATTTTCACAGTTCTTGCTAGTTTTCTACGCCATAGTACATGCTGCTCATGTTCCTGTCAAGAAAGTTTTGTTTATTCATGCCACAGTTAAGTGAGTTCTGTTTCTTGTCCATAGTTCTGTCTAAGTTGTGTTTTCGCCTCGTGCGCCATTAAATCATGTTTTTGTCCGGAGTAGTCCGTTTGTTTCCTGGGAAAACAATCCTTGCAGTAAGCTGTGAAACCCCACCACCGTCGTGACTTTACTACACTAAAGCATGTATACAACACGTTGAGGAAGGTGTTTTGTCTTTTTTTTAAGCCCTTCAAGGGCAGACTCCTAAATACTTCATTGTAAGCTGTCTTTTTTCGCATTTAGTAAAAGTGCATAAAACAGAACACGTGTGCTTGTCTTACATCAGGATTTTGACTGATAGGCAAAATTCCCCCCCCAAAAGTTCAGTTCCCTTTAAATGTAAATCAACTATTCCACAAATTGTTTTTTTCTCGCGGACACCGCGGCGTCTCCCCTGTTCACAGGCCTTGTACGCCGAAATGTAACCGTTCCGTTAGTTCCGTATTTAACATAGTCAATTATTATCATCTGCGTACATCTGTATTTGTACACTGTGGATGGTGGCATGGCCTGCGGGCCTGCCACGGAATGGGATGTCACAGGATCGGCATGGAAGACAGTGACAGTTGAGTAGATGGCCCAGGTGGGCCTTGTGTCACGGCGTGGATTCCAACCCGAGATTCTCCCGCAGCCTCACGCCGATACTTCGCCGCAGCTGTAGACTGTCAGCAATCATTGCACCTGGCAGCAATCGGGAAGACAGCTTAAGAACCAGTCACTCCTCGGAACCTAGATTGGAACGTCGTTAACTCCTGTGGTAAGCATTCACGTCTCTGGCTTCCCTCTCCTTAACCTCGCCTCTTTTGTCTTTTGCCCCTTTTCATATTGTTGACTTATGTCCCTTGTCCGCCTTATTGCCTCACTCGATCCTCGATCACTTGCTTGGACTCGGAAATTGTTGCTAGCCGCCTGCCTTTGACCTCCTGCCTGTCTCTGTATCTCCCTTGTGCCTACCAACTTAGTCCGATGAAGATTTCATCCATCACACATGTAAAACATCCTCTTGAATTATTTACATGGTTAATTCTACATGCAATCCTGCAAACAACACTTAGAGTAGCATACACGTTCCACACAATCATCAAAGGTTACAATAAACCTGGTAACCTTAAGTCCTACGTGGTGTCGTCTCCTTCCCACCCCTCACGTACATAACACCTTGTGATCTAATCACCTGTTGCCATTATTAGCAGCAGCCGAGACGAGACCCGGGATTGAAGTTGTACTGGGAACCAGAGAGAGAAAGAGACTCACTAGAAAATAAATTTTCCTGGAAAGCAAAAATCTTGCACTATTTGATGAGAATAAAACAGTGTTGTACTGCTGATCCAGGCTCTCGTGGCTGTGTGTGGTGGTCCGAGGAACTCACTAGAGGGCAATCTCTACATACACCTTTGCTAATGTAAAGGAATAAACGCAACATTATTAATATTGCTACTACGGATAATTTTATCAACAACTCCTTAAAACAGCCCACTACCTATAATGTGGGCTTTCTAAACATCAGATCTTTGTCTCCCAAAACGTTATTAGTTAATGAGGTCATTAGAGACAACAACCTTAACGTCATCGGTCTTAGCGAAACCTGGCTTAAACCAGACGACTTTTTTGCGATAAATGAGGCATCCCCTCCTAACTATACGAATGCGCATACTGCCCGTCCCCTTAAAAGGGGAGGGGGGTCGCACTAATATACAACGAAAACTTTGACTTTAGTCCTAACTTAAATAATAAATATAAATCGTTTGAGGTGCTTTCTATGAAGTCTGCCACACCTCTGCCTCTGTACCTCGCCGTTATCTACCGCCCCCCAGGGCCCTATTCGGACTTTATTAGTGAATTCTCAGAGTTTGTTGCTGATCTAGTGACGCACGCCGATAATATAATTATAATGGGGGACTTTAATATCCATATGATTACCCCATTGGACCCACCGTGCGTGGCGCTCCAGACTATAATTGATAGCTGTGGTCTTACACAAATAATAAATGAACCAACGCATCGCAGCGGTAATACGATAGACCTAGTGCTTGTCAGAGGTATCACCGTTTCCAAAGTTATGATACTCCCGTATACTAAAGTAATGTCCGATCATTACCTTATAAAATTCGAAGTTCAGACTTATGTTCGGCAAGCTAATAATAATAATAACTGCTATAGCAGCCGCAACATTAACGCTGCCACAACGACGACTCTTGCTGACCTACTGCCCTCGGTAATGGCACCGTTCCCAAAGTATGTGGGCTCTATTGATAACCTCACTAACAACTTTAACAACGCCCTGCGCGAAACCATTGATAGTATAGCACCGCTGAAGTTAAAAAAGGCTCCAAAAAGGCGTACACCATGGTTTACTGAAGAAACTAGAGCTCAGAAATTATTATGTAGAAAGCTGGAACGCAAATGGTGCACGACTAAACTTGAGGTGTACCATCAAGCATGGAGTGATAGTTTAATAACTTATAAACGCATGCTTACCTTAGCTAAAACTAATTATTACTCAAATCTCATCCGCATTAATAAAAACGATCCAACATTTTTGTTTAGTAAGGTAGCATCGCTAACCCAACAAGGGACTCCTTCCAGTAGCTCCGCCCCTTCGGCAGATGACTTTATGAAGTTCTTTAATAAGAAAATTGAACTTATTAGAAAGGAGATTAAAGACAATGCGTCCCAGCTACAACTGGGTTATAGTAACACAGATACGACTGTATATACGGCGGATACTGCAAATATCCAAAATAGTTTCTCTCGTTTTGATGAAATAACATTAGAAGAATTGTTACAACGTGTAAATGGAATAAAGCAAACAACATGTTTACTTGACCCACTTCCTGGGAAACTTATCAAGGAGCTTTTTGTATTATTAGGTCCATCAGTGCTAAATATTATAAACTTATCACTTTCCTCGGGCACTGTCCCCCTAGCATTCAAAAAAGCGGTTATTCATCCTCTCCTTAAAAGACCTAACCTCGATCCTGACCTCATAGTAAACTACCCTTTATTTCGAAAATCCTCGAAAAAATTGTTGCAGAGCAGCTAAATGAACACTTAGCGTTTAAAAATCTATGTGAAACCTTTCAATCCGGTTTCAGAGCAAATCACTCGACTGAGACAGCCCTCGCAAAATTGACTAATGATCTATTGCTAACAATGGACTCTCATGCGTCATCTATGTTGCTGCTCCTCGATCTTAGCGCTGCTTTCGATACCGTCGATCATAATATTTTATTAGAGCGTATCAAAACACGAATTGGTATGTCAGACTCAGCCCTGTTTTGGTTTAACTCTTATCTTACTGATAGGATGCAGTGCGTCTCCCATAACAGTGTGGCCTCGGACAATGTTAAGGTAACGTGTGGAGTTCCCCAGGGTTCGGTCCTTGGCCCTGTACTCTTCAGCATCTACATGCTGCCGCTAGGTGACGTCATACGCAAATACGGTATTAGCTTTCACTGCTATGCTGATGACACCCAACTCTACATGCCCCTAAAGCTGACCAACACGCCAGACTGTAGTCAGTTGGAAGCGTGTCTTAACGCCAAAAAAACGGAAATGCTGATTATCGGTCCTGCTAGACACCGACCTCTATTTAATAATACAACTTTAACATTTGACAACCAAATAATAAAACAAGGTGACTCGGTAAAAAATCTGGGTATTATCTCCGACCCTACTCTCTCCTTTGAGTCACACATTAAAAGCGTTACTAAAACGGCCTTCTTTCATCTCCGTAATATCGCTAAAATTCGCTCCATTTTGTCCACTAAAGACGCCGAGATCATTATCAATGCGTTTGTTACGTCTCGTCTCGATTACTGTAACGTATTATTTTCGGGTCTCCCCATGTCTAGCATTAAAAGATTACAGTTGGTACAAAATGCGGCTGCTAGACTTTTGACAAGAACAAGAAAGTTTGATCATATTACGCCTGTACTGGCTCACCTGCACTGGCTTCCTATGCACTTAAGATGTGACTTTAAGGTTTTACTAATTACGTATAAAATACTACACGGTCTACCTCCAGCCTATCTTGCCGATTGTATTGTACCATATGTCCCGGCAAGAAATCTGCGTTCAAAAGACTCCGGCTTATTAGTGATTCCTAGAGCCCAAAAAAAGTCTGCGGGCTATAGAGCGTTTTCCGTTCAGGCTCCAGTACTCTGGAATGCCCTCCCGGTAACAGTTCGAGATGCTACCTAAGTAGAAGCATTTAAGTCTCACCTTAAAACTCATCTGTATACTCTAGCCTTTAAATAGACCTCCTTTTTAGACCAGTTGATCTGCCGCTTCTTTTTTTTCTCCTATGTCCCCCCCCCCTTGTGGAGGGGGTCCGGTCCGATGACCATGGATGAAGTACTGGCTGTCCAGAGTCGAGACCCAGGATGGACCGCTCGTCGGGACCCAGGATGGACCGCTCGCCTGTATCGGTTGGGGACATCTCTACGCTGCTGATCCGCCTCCGCTTGAGATGGTCTCCTGTGGACGGGACTCTCGCTGCTGTCTTGGATCCGTTTGAACTGAACTCTCGCGGCTGTGTTGGAGCCACTATGGATTGAACTTTCACAGTATCATGTTAGACCCTTTCAACATCCATTGCTTTTGGTCCCCTAGAGGGGGGGGTTGCCCACATTTGAGGTCCTCTCCAAGGTTTCTCATAGTCAGCATTGTCACTGGCGTCCCACTGGATGTGAATTCTCCCTGCACACTGGGTGTGAGTTTTCCTTGCCCTTTTGTGGGTTCTTCCGAGGATGTTGTAGTCGTAATGATTTGTGCAGTCCTTTGAGACATTTGTGATTTGGGGCTATATAAATAAACATTGATTGATTGATTGAGGTCGTTCACATGTGCAAGGAAAATACAATTGCGCCCAAAGTGCCCTCTTACGATGAAACGTGCATTTGAAATCACCGTGGAGACAGAAGACAACAATGTCAAGATCCTCCCTCTAGGTATGGATAACTATCACCTGTCTTCTCCTCATTGAAATGGAAAACGTTTAAGGTTATCCAAGCTCGGGCGTCATTCAGGCAGGCTGTCATTGAGTTCAAAAGAGATGCGTCATTCCCTTTTATCTGACAGTCAAAGTATTTTGCCAGACACACAGCTAATAGACAATAATAAGGCATTTTAGAACCTACAGCAATTTGTCAACATAGATTTTGTCTTTTTATGAAACGTGTCAGTGAGTGCATTATGTTTGTTGAAAGGGCGAAGCGGGTTGAGAGAATGTCTGAGAAGCAAAAGAAAAAAGGACCTCCGATCTGATGTTGAAGCTTTGCAGCAGTGATAGACGAATCATGAACAAATAGATGAAAATCTGCAATTTTTTTTTACTGAATTGAGGAGTCACGGTTTGTCCTCAATAACTTGTTATTGAGGACAAATGCTACTTCTACAAACCCCTAAAATCAGTGAAGTTGGCACGTTGTGTACATCGTAAATAAAAACAGAATACAATGATTTGCAAATCCTTTTCGACCCACATTTAATTGAATAGACTGCAAAGACAAGATATTTAACGTTCTAACTGGAAAAATGTGTTATTTTTTGCAAATGTTAGCTCATTTGGATTTTAATGCCTGCAACATGTGTCGAAAAGGCTGGCACAAGTGGCAAAAAAGACTGAGACAGTTGAGGGATGCTCATCAAACACTTATTCGGAACATCCCACATGTCAACAGGCAAATTGGGAACGGGGGGGGGGGGGTGCATGATTGGGTATAAAAGCAGCGTCCATTAAAATGCTCAGTCGCTCACAAACAAGGATGGGGAGAGGGTCACCACTTTGTGAACAAATGCATGGGCAAATTGTACAACAGTTTAAGAACAACATTTCTCAACGAGAAATTGAATGGAATTCAGGGATTTCACCATCTACGGTCCGTAATATCATCAAAAGGTACCCGAGAATTTAGAGAAATCACTGCACGTAAGCGATGATATTACAGATCTTTGATCCCTCAGGCGGTACTGCATCAAAAAGCCACATCAGTGTGGAAAGAATATCACCACATGGGCTCAGGAACACTTCATAAAATCACTGTCAGTAACTACATTTTGTCGCTACATCTGTAAGTGCAAGTTAAAACTCTACTATGCCAATCCAAATACATTTATCAACAACACCCAGAAACGCCACCAGCCTCGGTGGGCCTGAGCTCGTCTAAGATAAGACTGATGCAAAGTGGAAAAGTGTTCTGTGGTCTTACGAGTCCACATTTTACATTGTTTTTGGAAACTGTGAACGTCGGGTTTTGTACATTTGCCTACATTTAAAACAACTTCAAAATCAATATGCATTTCAGTGCGTCGAGTCAGATAAAATAAAAAATGTGTTCTAACATGATTCAATTCAAAAAACTTTTTAAAAACAAAGTACTGAAGAAGTACGAGGAGGAAAGAGAGTGATGCCCTCAGCACAGATCGATGGGAGAGAGGTGTATGGTCAGAGAGCGTTTGGGCCTGTGTGTGTGTGCATGTGTGTGTGTGTGTGTGTGTGTGTGTGTGTGTGTGTCTTGTCTCGTTTTGTCTTGTCTCATAGTAACAGTAATACTATTGTATTGTTAGTGCACCAGAGTTTTTCTTGTTTTTGTTTGTACAGTATTGTTCTTGTATTATATTGGTTATGTTAAATGTGGAATGAGTGAGAGAGGTTGGGATATTATAAGCATCTGCTTCATCCAACCCGTTTTCAAGCCTTGGCATAAATATCTCTGCATAAAAAAGTGTGTGTTCTTGTACTGTGCAGGTTTGAAATAAATACTTCAAATCAAATCAAAGTAAAGACTGGATGTCATTAAAACAGTTACAGTAGCTCCATCTTTTGACACTTCTCCCACTCCCGTCCTTGCACGCTACACCGCTACAACAAAGATGACGAGGAAAAGACGCTGAAAGTCAGCCACATGAATAAGACCGCCCACAAAAACGGTGCATCCTTAAGTGACTGTCAGAAAGCGACTTGAAAAGGGTCTGCAAAACATAATCTATGCAACATTTTGACAAAAGAACCCCCATTACATGTTATGTAGACCACCAGGAAGTGTTTTCATTGTAGAAAAAAATCACATGACCTCTTTAATGCGGCTTTTATTCCAGTGTGTCTTTTGTATGAAAATAGACCTGAATAAAGGCCAAAAATGTACACATTTAAACCAGTGATTTGATAATGTTCATCAGTCAGACTCTGGATGAGTTTTAAAATGCTCATTTGTGTAATATTGTAATCTATCAGAAGGTGAAGTAAATAGCAATATCAAAATCAAAGTACAGCACGTTATTAATGTAATTTACAAATTTTCCTCACCTGTTTTTTTCAAGCTTTATGTGTTTTATTCTGTACATATGTAGCATCATCTGCAACAAAACTTGTGAATTTGGACTCATTTCATGAATCAGTTAGAAGGGGATCCATGTTATTTCAGCATATTTATGGGCACCCAGAAAATGTGTCCTCGGTCCTCTATCTTAACCGGGCACATAGCTCTGCCCCCTCTGAAGTCATGCGCACTCCTGCGGCAGGGTGTCATCATCATCGGCGGTCACCCGAAGAAAGTATGACAATCCTCCTGGTAGGGGGGTATCCCTTTATGGAGGATGCCTGTGCGTGACTTTGTTTAACGTGGGGAGACCGGTGCTCAGACACACACGATCCTTGACGGATCCGGGTCAGGGTCCAGTGGCATGGAGTCCAAGACGACTAGGGACCCTTTTCAGCTGCAGCCTCACCTGCCATCCCAGCCATTGTGACGCTCCATTGGGTTAGCAATTATCCTCCGCCTGTTCCACCGTTGAGGTCTTGGTTTGTTATTTCCCCATAACTGCGCCCACATGTATGTGGGGGTGCCTTCTTCCGCCATCACAGCAGTTGTTGTAGTTCTTACATCTACCGGCTTCCAGCTGCTGCACAATTGAGGTCTGGACCGTTTTTATTTATTTATTTAGCCTTTATTTAACCAGGTAATAATCCCATTGAGATCAAGGATCTCTTTTCCAACTGAGACCTGGCCAAGAGGGCAGCAGCAAGGTTACAATAAAAACAGTAAACAACACATAAAACATCAAATTTACAACATTAAAACTTGCTCATATGACACGTGCATACAGACAAGGTAGACTGCAATCCTTTCATCTATCCATCCATTTTCTACCGCTTATTCCCTTTGGGGTAGCGGGGGGCACTGGTGCCTATCTCAGCTATGATCGGGCGGAAGGCATGGTAAACCCTGGACAAGTCGCCATCTCATCGCAGGGCCAACACTGATAGACAGACAACATTCACACTCACATTTACACAGAAGGGCCAATTTTTAGTGTTGCCAGTCAATCTATCCCCAGGTGCATGTCTTTGGAGGTGGGAGGAAGCCGGAGTACCTGGAGGGAACCCACGCATTCACGGGGAAGACATGCAAACTCCACACAGAAAGCTCCCCAGCCCGGAATTGAACCCCAGACTACTCAGGACATTTTTATTGTGAGGCAGACGCACTAACCCCTCTTCCACCGTGAAGCCCGCAATCCTTTCACAGAAGCTTTAAACGCATTCAATGTAATTCAATTCAAGGGTTTGAAGTTGAATATTCAATTGTAGGTTATTCCAAGCCTTCGGTGCTGAAAACCTAAATACTTTCTTGCCTAGTTCAGTTCTTACTTTGGGGATGACAAATTGAAGAACATTCATTGAACGTAGATTGTTACTTCCTTGTTTTTTCGTTAAAGGACAAGCTAGATAAGATAGAGTGATACAAAGAATAGTTTTGTAGATGAAAACATACCAATGATTGAGGCGTCGAGCAAATAAAGATGTCCAATTAACCATTGAGTACAAGACACAATGGTGAGTAAGGGGAGCACAGTTGGTGATGAATCTCCGTGCCCCGTGGTACACACTATCTAGCTTGTGGAGACAACCAGCAGTAGCATTCATGTACAACCGATCTCCATAGTCAATAACAGGTAAAAAGGTTGTTTTCACCAATTTCTGTTTCCCAGTAAAAGAAAAGCAAGACTGGTTTCTTTAATAAAATCCCAGTAAAAGTTTAAGTTTTTTTTACAACATAGTGAATGCGCTCCTTAAAACTCAAGTGATCATCAATTAAACACCCCAAATATTTAAAAGAAAATACTAACATAATTTGTTGCCCATTTCTCGTTAAAATGTTTTCACACAGTGCTGATCTTACAGTTTGTAATGTGGTAAATAACATACACTTTGTTTTCTCTGCATTTAAAACCAGTTGAAGGTAGCAAAGTTGTTCTTGTCCTCTGTCAAATGTATATTGTAGATATGTATAGGCCTCAGCAGGAGTTGGTGCTGTGCAGTATACCGTATGACGGTATCATCAGCATAGAAATGGAAAGTTGAGTTTGGAATATTCTGTCCAAGATCATATATGTAAATTGTGAATAATAAGGGGCCCAACACAGAATCTTGAGGGACACCCTTTTTCACTTGCAGTACGTTTGGGGAGGAACATTCTATCTGAACAGCCTGAGTTCTACTTGTGAGGTAATTTGCAAACCATCCATCTGTGTGCTGAGAAAAAAACAATAGCTGAAAGACGTTTGATTAAAATGACATATTCAAAAGTATCAAATGCCTTTGAAAAGTCAATAAAGAGGGACAGACGTGCTATCACTGCTTCTTCTCAAGGGCTTCAGTTACATCATTTATAAACTTCATAGTAGCAGTAACAGTACTGTGATTTTTGCGATAACCCGACTGAAATGATGACAGAATAAAGTTTGTGTCCAAAAAGTCTTATATCTGTTCACTGATAAGGGATTCAAGCACTTTTGCCAGAACAGAGAGTTTAGAGATTGGTCTGTAATTATTTACATTACTAGGGTCACCTCCTTTTAATAGGGGGATTACAAGGGCAGATTTCCAATCCAAGGGGATTTCATTTGAAATTAGGTTAAACATGTGAGTCGGTGGTTCAGCTATAATTTCAGCTGCCAAGTTTAAAAAGAGCGACTCCAACCTATCTGAGCCAGCTGGCTTTCTAGGTTTAAGTTGTTTTAGAGACCTCATTACCTCTGTTGTGGTAAAGGGTGTAAAGTTAAAAACCTGGGTATTTTCATCGGTTCTTTCCGGAGTTAGCGGAACCTTATTAGAGTTGTCAGAATTGTAGAGAAAACCAGAGGAAATAAAATGGTTAATAAAATAATTACCCATTTCTCTTCTGTCACTTACTCTGACACCATCAACAAGTATACTAGGTTGGAGATTGACTGAATTACAACAGGCGGACAAAGATTTGATGGTTTTCCAAAACTTCTTTGGGTGTTTGAGGTATCAGTTGTTGTGGTTAAATACAATTCTGATTTGACTTTCCGAAGGAGAGAGGTACATTTATTTCTTAATTGTCTAAAATTCAACCAATCTGCTTCCAACCCTGACTTGCGTGCCCTGGCCCAAGCAGCATTACCCTCATGCCATACATCTGACAGGTCCGATGTAAACCACGGATTGTCACGTCCTTTAACCCAAAATTTTCTAAAAGGGGCATGTTTGTTCACTATACTCAAGAAGTTTTCGGGAAAATATTTCCAGGCCAGTTCAACATTATCAAAAAGAGCAATTCTATCCCAATTAAAAAGATGCAGGTCATGTAAAAAAGCTTGCGTCTGAAATAATTTCATATTACGCTTTTCAAGAAGACGAGGCTTGCTTTTAGGAATCCTTGTGTCACGCACTATTGCAATCACACAATGATCACTCACATCATTAGGAAAAACTATTTTAAAGGGAATATTTGTTAGAATTAAGTCAATGAGTGTAGCTTTTTGAGGGCATTTAAGATTAGGTCTTGTAGGGGAGTTAATTAATTGTGTTAAATTTAAAGATTCACACTGTGCTTTCAAAGAGTCAAACACAGATGTGAGCCAGTCCCAGTTCAAATCACCAACCATCACTATTTCATTGTATTTCAGTTGAGACAGAAGCTTCACAAGAGTAGATAGGGAATTACTAGGGGCAGATGGAGGCCTATAAGTGAAGTGAAGTGAATTGTATTTATATAGCGCTTTTTCTCTAGTAACTCAAAGCGCTTTACATAGTGAAACCCAATATCTAAGTTACATTCAAACCAGTGCGGGTGGCACTGGAAGGAGGTGGGTAAAGTGCCTTGCCCAAGGACACAACGGCAGTGACTAGGATGGCGGAAGCGGGAATCGAACCTGCAACCCTCAAGTTGCTAGCACGGCCACTCTACCAACCGAGCTAAACCGCCCCACTACCATAATGTGGTGATTTCTAGCTAATTAAATTTCGAGTGCTAACAGTTCAAGTTCTCTCTGATTACTGATTCAGAGAGCACTAATTCAACATCAAACCTCTGCTTAATATATATGGCCACTCCACCACCTTTTCTTTGTCGGTCAGTACGATGGACATTATAGCCATGAATGTAAATATCTTTATCAAGCACAGATTTTTTAAGCCAAGTTTCATATAAGACTACAATTTCAGCATTTGTTGAGTTTATTCAGATCTTTATCATATCCAGTTTAGGGAGAAAACTCCGAATATGATTATTGTGATATGAATAATCCCAAAACCAGATCTAGTTTTAAAATCTGCAGGTGTAAAACATTTGTGTAGGTGTATCAGGGCCTGGATTAGTCTCAATATTTCCTGAGAGCAATAACAATATTTTAACGAAACATTTGCGCTTAAAGTTACCATCTTTTGAGTCCGTCATTAATCCGTGAAAGTAAGTGCTCACAATAGGACAGGATGCAGTAATGTTGACGTGATCTCTCGAAACAAGGAAACAATAAGAATGAATGGACTCTACCATAGTATGCAGCCATTTTGTTTTGTCCAAAGTCACAGAAATCTTCAACTGAGCTAAGGCCGACGTTATTTTGTAGCTGCCACTGTGATGAAATGTCAAATTATTAAAGTTGTCAGCCTGAAGTAGCATAGCTTGTGAGGGGGTGTGACCAGTCCCATTTGGGACACCAGTAAAACCACACAAATATAAAACACAATATAAAGATTTGTGACATAGTAAGAGGAGAAGTTCCACTTGTTTTACCAATTTTGAAGATGTTAGCAGACAGGGCTGAAGGCTAGCAACCAAGGCCGATGGGTGGAAGCCCGTAGACGAAACCAATGGCTGGAGGCAAACAGCAGGCCGATGGTGGAAGGCTAGCAGCAGTCCAATGGTGGATGGCAAGCAGGCAGGCTGAAGGTGGAAGGCCAGCAGGCAGGCCGATGGTGGATGGCTAGCAGCAGGCAAGCCGATGGCGGCAGGCAAGCAGCAGGCCGATGGTGTAAGGTTAGCAGCAGGCCGATGGTGGATGGCCAGCAGGCAGGCCGATGGTGGAAGGCTAGCTAGCAGCAGGCCGATGGTGGAAGGCAAGCAAGCAGGCCGATGGTGGATGGCTAGCAGCAGGCCGATGGTGGAAGGCTAGCTAGCAGCGGGCCGATGGTGGAAGGCAAGCAGCAGGCCGATGGTGGAAGGCTAGCAGCAGGCCAATGGTGGAAGGCTAGCAGCAGGCCGATGGTGGATGGCAAGCAGGCAGGCCGATGGTGTAAGGCTAGCAGCAG